>NW_023425573.1:8884761-9024761 GCF_014108245.1 Pipistrellus kuhlii
GTCTATTCCTCAAATACTAGATAGATGCTACTGGAAACAGACGCTATAGTTACCTAAATGCACAAGAAGACATGGTAAGGAGTGACAGAACCAAGTCATGACTTAGTGAGTAAGGTGTGCAGATCTGAACAGATTCCTGAATCTTCTGGCACTAGCATTGACCTCAATCTGTAATATTATAATAAGATTAATCTCACAAAAAGCCTTTTTCCCAATATCTGTTTTATTTTAACTAATTAATCTGAGGCTCCTCTTTATTTATTCTGTTCTGGACATCTGTTTTGGAGACAAGTATGATGGGACCACTTTGTGACATCTCAGTGTGCCATGAGCACTATTGATATTGATTGATATGTATGATAGAGTTTTAGATTCAAAGAACAGTCAAGATACTATTGTTACAATCCTTAGTGGCAGTTTTCAGTGAAGTCATTTTCACACTAAAACACTTAAATGCCACTACTAAAGGTTTTGAGGGTGCTGGGCATGGCTAGCAAAGGGAGGTGAGGAAGATAAAGGTAAAGGTAGAGAAGTGTGTAAGAAGGGATATTTAAGAACAAGCACAGGTGCTGCATTTTTTAAGAACTGGAATCAAGTATGACCCTACTGGTTAGAAGTGAGTCCAAGTCACTGATAATTCCTGAGTTTCTGACAAATGAGAGGACTCCCTGCTCTATTCAGTATTTAACTGGAAAAATTAAATGAAGCCGAATTACATCCCTCAATAGATGAGTGGATAAACAAAATGTAGTACATCTATACAACAGAATAGTGTTCAGCCGCAAAGGGAATGAGTGCTGATACAGCTACAACATGGGTGAACCTTGAAAACATGTCAACCAATGTATGTCCACCACAAAGAAATGCATATTGGTTCTATGATTCCATTCATATGGAATGTCCAGAATAGGCAAATCTAGAAACAGAAAGTGAACTAGGGGTTGCTGGGCATTGATGGAATTAATGGATGGCAGTTAAGAGGAATGGAGTTTTTTTTTTGAGGGGGGCAGTAAAGAAAATATTCTAAAATTGATTGTGACCATAGATGCACAACTCTGAGAATATACTAAAAAAAATCATTCAGCTGATCATTTCAAATGAGTGAGTTGTATGATATGTAAACTATATATACACCCAATTTATGTTTATTATATATATAGCTATTTCATATATATATGTTTATATATATTCATATGAATATATATATAGCTATTATAAACATAAAATGGGTATATATCCTGGCAAACATGAAATATGAATATATATATATAGCTATTATAAACATAAAATGGGTATATATCCTGGCAAACATACATAAAACAAAATTTTAAGACATCAAAAATATTTTATGAAGACAAGTTAACAAAAATGGAATAGCTGATGATTGTATTTAAGCTTATTTCCATCTTTGGGGTTTTTAACAAATACAATTGTTTAAAAACACGTATTTTCATGGCAGGCTTTGTGTGCTTTTCCATCAACAACACACACACACACACACACACACACACACACACTCCCCTTCTATTACGAAAGTAATCATTTTAAATAGGAGTGAACTAAATGGATCAGGCATGCTTTTTTTTCTTCCACTGGGTCATAAAAATATTGTACTTAACTCATTTTCTAGATTTCCAGGGGAAAATGAGAGCCACCATTCTACTCACTGCAGAGAATGTGAGTCAGCTCCACATTTCACAGTTATCTAGCTTCCTACAATGGATGTGGTTAGTCCCCTCAGGCCCTTGGCCTCCAGCCATCACCACATTGCCTCAATGGCAGAGGTCACTAAGGGGTCACCATTTCTCCCCTGGCCCTCTAGGCAGGTATGTATTTCAACCATACCTGAATGATAACTGTCATCCTTACTTGCTTTTCAAATCACAAAATTGCCAGTACTAGCAGGGGGGGGGGGGGGGGAATTATGTATATGCAAATGATTTATTATGGGTATCTTATGGGTATCTTATCAAATGTAAATGGTTTTAAAAGACAATGATAGTACACTAAGTGGTACAAAAATATATAGTAATTTTGCACTATGCCTTCATGATAAAACATATCATTACTTATTAACATAGTATTTTTAATTCATTTTGCACAGTGCTACTCCAAAAAAAATAATAATGGGCCAAATAAAGGCTGTAAAAATGTGGGAAATTTTATCCAAATCCTACATGCTTCTGAAAGATACTAATACTCTCATCCAGATGCAGTTATAAAATTAAAATACAGAATTATTTTTATTGCTCACCCATCTTTCCCAAGCCTGATACTTGGCACACCATTTGCTTATGAACCTTAGCCCCTAAGCCCCAAGGGACATTCTCTTACTTTCCCATTGAGTTGGCAGCTATTGTTCTAATTTCCCTACTGATGAGCCAAACAGTTAATCTGTTTTAGCACACAATGCATAAAAGGTTTCATTTCACTCCAGAAAAGAGAAAGAGACACTTATAATCACTGGGCATTCATATTTGAATGACAGCTAAACATAAAGGAACATCAGGCATGCAGCCATCTGGAAAAAAGCTGGTATTCTTTCATATTATCTGTTCTCAAACCTTTAAGACAAAAGGGTCAGAGGTTGGCCCAAGACTTCCATTTAGTAAGATGCTCATTTCAAATCCATGGCCATTAATAAACATTCTGTCAGCTCCACAATAAAAGACAATCAGCTTCCCTCTCTTCCCATTTGGTGCTTCTGAAAGATGGCTTCATAATACACATATACATGCACACTTAGAATTATTTTATTTACCAGAATAAATTGTGTGTGCCTGCTTAGAAGTAATACATTCTTAGTTCCAAATGAAAAAAAGGAACATAGTTTACAGGGTATTAATGCATAGTAATTGAAACATTCATTTTAATACAAAAGACAAAGTAGGCAGTCACCCTGTGATTATTTTTAAAATTGCAATTTTTTCCCATTTAAGTTTTATGAACCCCAACTGGAGATATTAAATTTCTTACAAAATGCTGGGGGGGAAATATATAGAACAAAACCTAACTGCCTAGCTTTAAAACCCTATTTTATGTTGTATATATAATTTGAAAATGCCTTTTAATCCTTCTATTGTCACTCAATACTCAGTTTTAGGGGAAAAACAAGAGATTCAGCTCAGCCAGTGTGGTTCAGTGGTTGAGTGATGACCCTGCACTGAGAGATGGCTAGTTTGATTCCTGGTCAGGCACTTGCTAGGGTTGCAGGCTTTTTCCCCAGTAGGGGGCATGCAGGAGGCAGCCAATCAATGTTTCTCCCTCATCAATGTTTCTATCTCTCTATCCCTCTCCCTTCCTCTTTCTGTAAAATCAATAAAAACATATTTAAAAAACAAAAACAAAAAAACTAGAATAGCAATTCAATCCTTCCTAAAGGGGAGATAGTTTGACTAATTCTTCTGTTAAGAGAGGTATTTGGACACAGAGAGGCAATCACAAACTTGCACAGTTTATAAAATGGCTGAGTTGCAGCCCTAAAAAGAAGATCTGGAAATTATAAGCTACCTTTCCCTGGAAAGTCTATAGTTGCCTCTTGCCATAAGCAATGTATTATTTATTGCTGGTGGAACAGCCACAAAAGAGAGGTCCCTCATGGCGTGTACCCAGCTTCTGTCTCTCTACCCCAGGCACAAAAGTCTGAATCTCACCATTTGTATACCCAGGAGAGAGCGGCTCTTCATGGCTGGCCATTGGCATCAGCACTCGTGTCAACAGGAATAAACTGAACCATCATGAGTGAAGGGATCCGTTGAAATGGCATTCTCACCAACATCTCTTCGCACATTCTCCACAGTCACAGTGAGACAGGGAAGAGATGTTCAGGATAACAGCGGATCAGTGGCAGACTAGAAACCAAGGCTCAGATCCTCAAGAAGCAATTCCCCACCTCCCACTCCCAATCAGCCCACAGGACCCAATCTTTTCTGTTGAAACTAGGAACCCTGTTAGGTTTGTTGCCCATCAGGCCTCAAATACCACCAACCCCCAACTGGCAGGGGTTAGGGAGAGGGTACTTAGCTCCATACCCAGTCTACACACCTCTGTTCTTCTCACTAAGGAGGCTGTTCTGCAGAGCTGGGTCTTGGCCCATCCCAGAGAGCAGCTTATGGGGAGAGGGTGCAAAGAGAGCTCACAGCCATCCTAGAGCCTTGCTATGATGGTGTGTTCACAGCAGCAGGAATTTCTCTGCCTAGGACAACCAAGAATTGTAATATACCTAGGATGGACCCAGTTTACACCTGTGGTCCAGGCATAATTATTAACAGCACTCCTGTTACTCCCCAAAGTGCCTCAGTCTGAATAAAGACTAGTCCCAGAGGCCATGGCCACAGAGAAGGCTGGGACACCTCTACTTCAATCTAAAACTCCTCTGCTTCTTAACACCACTCCTAAAATGATGTGGTTTCCAGATGTGGCTCAAGGCCTTGGTTCATTCTCTCTTCTCTCTTCTCTCTCTCTCTTTCTCTCAAGCTCTATTGGATGCCACATTAAAATAAACTTAGATGATGTGATTAAAATTATAGTATGAGGCCGGGTAAGTATCTGTGAAGTCTCACTGGAGGGCTCCAGAAAGACAGGTGTAGGTGAGACCAGCAAAAGCTCTGGACAGGACAGTCCTCAAGGAGCTGCATGTCCTTGGGATGACAGCACATGTTCATGTGGTATAAGTAGGGCAGAATATATAACATTGTCATTAGGTTATTAGGTGGCAACACATATGTTAAAATGTAAGTGTTAAAAGCAGAGAGGTTGGAAAATGCTTACAGAAAGGAGGGGCAGAGCCAAACCTTGACAGACAGATGGGGAGCAGAGACATCGATGTGCAAATAGATATTGGAGCAGATTTACAAGGAGATTGGTCTGACGAGACAGTATTTATATTGGAGGGTAATAGTAACAAGAGGGGGTAAATAAAACAGGACCAAGTACCAAGAGGCCTCAAATGCCACTGTGCCGACTTTGAACTTGACACGGATGTTCCTGAGAGCCAGTGTAGCTTTTTCAATGATGGAAAATGAAAGTTTCTACAGGAACCAATAAAAATCCATCACTAAATACTGGTGAGGGCCTTTCCCAAGATGAATTCTTATGATTCAGTCCTTTAATTAAACACACAGATTACCTGCTTACTCCAAAAGTGTTAGCATCCTCCATATTAAAAAACCATTGTGTTATCATAGGCCAGCTTTATCTCCTGTGTATGACAAATGGGTTCCTATAACTCCCACGTATTGTTTAGCTTGTTCTGCATGAAAGACTTCTAAATCTGACATAACCAAGAGAGCCGACCTAAGTCCAATTCACTGCACTCTACACAGCAACAGAGAAAATTGGTTTGGGTTCTCAGTCAGATACCATGTCTTGTTACAGTGTGTTTTTTTCTACTTCAATCAATACCACAATATTTCTAATGTGCACCTTCCCTCCGAGGATTAGGAAAGGTGTATGAGCAAGTAAAAAACCAATTGAGATGACCCAGGACCTGCTGGTCTCCCTCAGAGCAAGGAAGAAAACGAGTGTATTGGAGCTGAATGAACTTATTTATAGTTATTCAGGGCTTTAAAAATGAATTTGGAATGAGTGAAGTGGCTTTTTTTTCCCTTTGAATCCAATACATAAAAAGCTACTTCTTGTATTTAAACGCCCTCATAAAGTAGTCCAGATATCTTCACATTTCGATTATAGCAGAGCTCCAAAGTGCAAGTGTCTACCAACAATCCCATTTATCTCTGGACAATTCACTGCCAACAATGGATAAAAGCGCTCTAAAGGTAATTAAGGTAGATGGAAAATAGAAAATTCAATTTTTTAAAAGATTCACTCAGTTTTAAATAATGCAGTAATCTGAGCAGAATTAACCATCATAAAATAGCTTTTTATCTTCTTTATGTCCTGTAAACGATAAGATTTATCCTATAAGCATCTATCTTAATGAGCTTTCTGGCTTTTCCATATAAGTTATGTCTTCTCTATCTTACTGGCATATCCTCTACTGCACCATTGGCATACCTCCCAGTGTTTAAAAAAAAAAAAATTACACACACACACACACACACACACAATTTCACAGGACATGAAGAGGTAGAAGTTTCCTAAAATTGTTTCCATTCATTCCGTTTTATATTTGCATGTATATAATATGGCCTGGTTTGGGGCCATTATTCAGCACCCCTGTATACCTCAGGAAGAAAGTATGACATATTCTAGACTCCAATTTCTCTGTAAGGAGCAGACAATGGGAAAAAAAATTATAAGAACATGCCATGTTTATCAGTGTTAGTCACATGTATTTTTAAAACTAGGTAATGATACACAATGTTTACATTTTGAGAGTATGTTAAATTTTACTATTAATAATTCGTGAGCTATGTCAAAATATAAAATGTCCCAAACACTAAAGATAGTCTAATTAACTAAAGGGTAACAGACACCCAAAGGGCTGACTCCCCGGCAAACCTTTCTGGGGAATGTATTGGAAAGAAGTAGATTTATGAAAGTCATAAATTCCAGCACTGCGTGTTCTTTCTGATGGTGAGAGCTATCATTAACCACAGATTAATTCTGCGGAAAACTAAGGTCAGAACACATTACCAGAATCTGTAGTTGGCAATTCAAGCAAAAGATTAGAAACTTGAAACAAATTCTCACCCTCTTCCTGGTAGCCTAGGAGAAGCATTCAATCTCTTACTATTTAAGTAGCTTCATCCTCAAAACAGGAGCAAGACTTAGTATTTAATGACTCAGAGCAGTCCTGTGAGACAGGTTCAAGTAGATGCAGCTGTTCAGACTATCACCTACAGGAATATCAAAAGCCAATACTGATGTCACGGTAAGGACATGCTACTGAAACACCCTTGACCCCTTTGGTATCACTAATTGAAGCCCCTTTGCTAAATCTATTGATTAAAAGAGTGTCAGGTATGCATTTGGGATGGAATTGATCAGAATACCATTAGAAATGAAATATGTATTGTATTTATTTTAATAAAGCTCCCTTTATGACATCAGACTCATTACCCAAGGCTAGAGACTGTTGCACTCCACAGGGGAGCTGCAGTGGGAACAGCAGGAAGCCAGGGCTTAGCTAGCTGGGTCCTAAGCACTTGGCCCATGAGGCAGAACAAATAAAATGCAGTGTTTTATAATTCCATTGTTCTTTAAAAATGCCTCTAAGTTAGGGGTGTCGAACTCAATCAGAGAAGGGACCAAAATCTAAAATCCAGCCTAAATCGTGGGCCGAATGGTTTACTGAACAGTCATAAACTGTCATTGTGATGGAAACGCAGCGGAGTGCAGTGATGACAGCGCGTGCGGGCCACATTGCAAGGCCTGGCGGGACGAATTTGACCCGCGGGCCTTGTGTTTGACACATGTGCTCTAAGTGATATAGCAAAGCAAGCAATATCTGTCATCTCATCTACATGGGATCATCAGGCTTTAGCAACATATCTAGAAAATAGGTAACTAGTCCTCAAAGGAACAGATGCTTAAGATTCAGCACCAATAAGATTACCAGGGGGTCTTTAAACACATATATTATATATTCTTTAAATATAAAGATTAGCCCTAACTGGTTTGGCTCAGTGGATAGAGTGTCAGCCTGTAGACTGAAAAGTCCCAGGTTCAATTCCTGTCAAAGCATGTACCTTGGTTGCAGGCACATCCCCAGTAGGGGGTGTGCAGGAGGCAGCTGATCGATGTTTCTCTCTCATCGATGTTTCTAACTCTCTATCCTTCTCCCTTCCTCTCTGTAAAAATAAATGAAATATATTTTAAATAAATATAAAGGCTGTGAAAATGTAAGCATGTTGAATGGGAAAGAGATATGGACCAGAATTGAGACAGAAAGTAAATATTAATGAAAAGGTGCACATCTATATTAAGCCTCTTAATCATTAGGCTTAATCACCTGCTTTAATATGTTTATTCCTAAAAAGAGGGGGAGGATTCCCTCCTCCACCTACAATTTACTGAGAAAATTACCTAAGACCCTCCTTTATGAGAACAACATCCAAGCACAGATCTACTCAAATGCAGGACCTCAGCTCCTGGGAAAGGCTACAGTGCTGGTCTCCTGCTGTTTTCTCTCGGGTCCATTCCCTCTTCTGTTCTGGAGGGAGCCACAATTTCCAACGGGAAGTCCAGTGCAAGACTGGAGAGCAGGAGTAGAGCTGAGAGAGGGACGGACTTTCTCCTCCGCTGCAGGTGGCATCCCCAGTTCTTTCTATTGGTCTCTGCTCCTAGCAGGCAGCCCCGGCCTCCACCATGGTTCTAGATCCTGCCAAGGCTGCTCCGGCTCCGGCATCTGGGATCCAGAAACACCATCTGCCCCCATCACCTCTCCAGCCCTACGGGTGATGTAGCTGCTTCTTGCTGTTAGTATTTAATGACTCTTAGAGCTGGTCCATCTCAGAGTGGCCTTACTATCTCCCCTTTTGCCTCACCTCTTGCATTGTCTTTGTAGACAGTGCCCTGGTTTCAATTCACTTTGTTTTTGTACAGCCAGGAGTGCTGAATGGATTCTGAGCTAAGAGTCAGGAGATTGCTGTTTATTGACTCCTGTCTCACTCCTAAAACCATGTGAACTTTAGAAAAATTCATAATATTCCTAGACCCGAATCTCCTCATCTAAAACTGAGGGACTGAACTCCTGGTTGGCAGATGGGAGGGTGGCTGGGGTTGGCAAGAAAAAAAGGTGAGAGGATTAAGAAGTACCATTGAAGGTTACAAAATAGTCAAGGTGATGTGAAGTTCAGAACAGGGAACAGAGTCGATAATATTGCAATAACTACGTATGGAGCCAGATGGGTACTATACTTACGGGGAGGGGATGATGCCATAAGGTTTATAAACATCTAACCAGTATGCTATATATCTGAAACTAACATGATATTGAATGTCAACTGTAATTGATTATTTTTAAACTTTAATTAAAAGACAGGGTTTTTTTAAGGCAAAAAAAATAAATAAAAAGAAATGAACTGGAGAGCTTTTAAAATCCCAATATCGAGGCCATACCCCTGCCAATTCAATTAGAATGTCTGTGGGCAGGAACCAGGCCACAGAGGTTTTTAAAACACTCCCCAGGTTGTTTGGAACAACTTCACTAGAAAACTGTAATGTGCGCTTATGTATTCTCAGGTTTTCTAGAATATTCGAAGAGTTAGAATAAGAATAGCACATTTTCAGAAAATAACTTGCCTTCTTTTTAGTACTTCTACTGTACTACTATCTAGCTATCTTCAGTTTTATCCTTTATTTGTAAACAATATGTATACTTATTCTATGTAATGCATTATGCTCAATATCTAAACAGTCAATTATCAAACAAACTTCAAGTAGCTAAACTGGCAAGTCACATCATAAACACCGTGAGGAAAAGACCAAAGATAAATTAGTTCCAAAGGTCCCATGGCCAACCTCCACCTTATTCTTACTGGAGCCTCTTCCTGCTTCTGCCTTTTGCATACTTGAATCTCATCTCCCTCCTCTTCTCCCTAAGATAGCTGAATTTCACTCCCCTGAGTACAGACCACCTAGCCTTGAATCTAATTCCATGAACTCCATATTCCTGGCTCTAGCCTCGCCTCCCTAACTTCTGGTCTCCTTGGCACCTCACCAACCACTTCCAGAACTGCTCACCAATGAGCTCACGTGGAACTTGAACAAGCAGGCATTGCTGGTAGTGACAAGCCACAGTGATAGAAAATTAGTCGCGAAAAATGTGCGTCCCAAGATCTGAGCAAGGTTGAATGATGTGATAAGTCTGCATTGCTACTTTTCATCAAAGAGAAATTTGATCAACCCTTGAAAAGAATATTTTTAAACCACAAATAATGACACTGTAATTCTGAATCAGTGCATCTGGGGTGGGCCAGGAATCTCTTTGTTTAACAAATACCCAAGGGATTCTCACAGGGGTGGTCCTTGGACCACACATTAGGAATCATATCATAGGTGTCTATATGGCTATGAAGATATTCCTGTTAAAAGCTCCTTTCCAGCTGTGTTAAAACCTTCTTTCTACAATGAAGCGCTGGCAGGGACATGGCTAGCCAAGGGATCAGGGAGAGGACAGTGGGAGGGCGGGAGCAGGAGGGGAGGGAAGGTAGGAAGAAGCTTCCCCATAATCCAAGCCTGGTTCAAGCTCTCTCAAGTCCATACACTAATGTGTATCCTACCCATCCTGTAGAAGAGAAACCTTAGGGTCAGGAGAGTCACCTCTTAATCTTACGACCCTTGGGAAATTCAATAACAATCATCAAAAAAAAATCCCAAAAGGCACTGAGACTATATTCACTCAAACTCGTGAAGAATGCTGAGCACGTCACCCCAAAATATGCTGCAGGCTAATTATTTTGAGTTAAAGGCACTTGAGAAACAGCAGGTGCGAGAAGGGAACTCAGACCCTCATTTTTATTTCTGAAAGCAAGAGCGGCACTCCCTCCCTCTACCGGGAAAAGGGAAGACGTTCTCTCACCGGAGCTGAGGAGTCAGGGCTGAGGGAACTCTGTACAAACAAACCACGTTACACTAACCCTTACCGCCCGAGTCACTTCTCCACAATGTCCTGCCTCTAACACAAACCCCTTTGTCTGATCATGCTTCATAAATTAGTTTGTCTAAAAGGTCTAAAAAACTGTCTGCTCTGGTCACTTCTTTGGGTCCTTGTTCTCTAGTAAGGGTGCCTATGCCCATGTAAAATTTTAATTAAAAAAGTGCATGGTTTTCTCCTGTTAATCTGTCTTATGTCAGTTACATTCCAGCCAAAGAACCTAAGAGGGTATAAGAGAATTTTTTCTTCCCTATACCTGCTTACCCTCCTTCTCATAGGTAAGGAAAAAACTAATCCAAAGGAAGAAGTGGAGGGGAAAAAGAAGTAAACATATATCTTCCCTTAAGAAAAGGAAGTCTAAGGGCTAGAGATATCCCCCTCTCCAAGGACAGACCACTGCAAGGTCAGGCCGACACTCAGCAAAATGGAGCAATAAAACTTCTCTTTGGCATCATCGAAGAGCAGAGCAAGAGGAAACCTTAGAAAGGTCCTAGCTGTGCAGGGTATGTGTTTGCACAACCTGTGCAGAGCTCCAAGAGCTGGGAGGTGCCTCCTACCTCTAGGCCAGTGGTTGGCAAACTCATTAGTCCACAGAGCCAAATATCAACACTACAACAACTGAAATTTCTTTTGAGAGCCAAATTTTCTCAATTTAAACTTCTTCTAACGCCACTTCTTCAAAATAGACAAGTCCAGGCCGTGGTATTTTGTGGAAGAGCCACACTCAAGGGGCCAAAGAGCAGCATGTGGTTCTCGAGGCACAGTTTGCTGACCACGACTCTAGGACATTGAGGGTAAACCAAGGTTTCAAGCTACCACCACCACTTCCCCAAGATGCAAAACCAAAAGGAGAGAAGGGCAATGTTCACCCTGAGACTTCAACATGCCAAACCATTTACATGCATCGCCTTATTTAAAACTCTCAACAGCTGTGAAGTGTAATTATTATTACGTCCACTCCACTCACAAATGAGGAAACAGACTGACGGGTTGCCTAACTTTGCCCACAGTCACGGATTTGGGATGTAGTGCATAGGATTGGAACCTACGTGGGTGCAATTCCAAGTCAGTTCTCCCATCAATACCTTTGCAGGCTACAACCCGACTGCCTAGAGTCAAATTCAGTCTCCAACTTTCTAGCTGGGAAACCTAGGGCAGCAAGGTAACTAACCTTTTGTGCCTCATTTTTCTTTTTACATCCTTAAAATGGGAACAGTTAACAGTACCAATCTCATGGAGTTCTTGAGGTGACTGCGTGGTGACTCCATATAAAGCCCTTACACAGTACCTGGCAGATAGTACACATTCAAGACATGGGCTACTAGACTTTAAGTCTCCTCCCTTCAGTCCTCACCGTACCGACTCCGTTTCCTTCACTTCTCTGCCAGAGTCCATGTCCCCCCACCACTTTGCCTTTCTCCAATGAGAACACTGGGTTGTGTGTGTGTGTGTGTGTTTTAATACAAATCCATACAACCATTCAAGTTTGACATTTTAGCTTCAAAGTAATTACCAAGCATCTATCATCATACCAATGCTTTAATGACTGTGGAATAAAAAGCAAAGAAAGTAGAAGATAAGACATAATGTACTTATAAGTGCAACTTGATATCTAAAACCCCTTTCAGGGATTAGATGTGCTCAGAAAGAACAGGCATGCGTTAGAACAGAGTATACAACCCTACAACTGCAGGGCTCAGAGAACTAACAGGAAGCAAAGGTCAGTTCCTCCAAACCTGTCCCCTAATTAAACTAATTGGCTTACAATAAGTTAGACTTCTTGTGTATAAAGTCCTTAATGGTGTGTGGTTTGATAAAATATACCAGGATACATCCACTAGTTTGCATTTTATTAGAATTAGGGATTCATAGTTATAAAATGCAATCTGATCCTTAGCAAAGAAAACAGGCCTTTTCAAAGCAGAATAACTAATCTACTTAACTTTGAAATCCTGCTGATGGAAGTGTCATCTGCTGTCCACTTCCATTTAAAAACATGCCTTAACAAAGGACATTATTGCTTCCAAATTCAAGATCGCTGTTCCCCCAGCTCCTTCCCACAGAAGGGATTCATTCTGTGTGCCACACAAACTGTGCTCACAGGGTTTGCCAAGGTCACAACCTCTCTTACGAAGCCCATTCACACCCCTGGAGGGCACGAGCCTGCCATCTTCTGTAAATTAAGAAGGTCAGGTGTGAACGATACTTAGAGCATATGTTTAGGTACTTCCAAACAACACCTCGGAAGGACAAATGTAAACATTAACCTGTACTTCAAACGGGAGGTGACGCCAGTGGGATGAACGCTCCCTCGCCTGAGGGGAGTCCCATACGTCTGCTGTTCTGTCCAACACAGCACTTCCCGAATCCCATGTGTGTCTGGCCACCTCTGTGGTGAGTCACAGGACTGGCCAGGGTCAGGTGACAGTAAAAAAGAAGGAAGCAGGGTGGCAGAAGCTCATCAGTATTGGACGAAGACAGCCGTAGTCCCTGACGCAGTCCCTGAGTATGGCTGTAGGTGTGTCATGGGGAAGAACTGAGAGCAGCCACCCTCCAGGAGAACGCGAAGGGGTGGCAGCCACCTTGCTAGGGACTCGCTCTGGATGAGAGCAAAAGTGCGGAATCTAGAGGACAGGTGTCAGTCCAGGGCAGTGGATGAAACAGAGAAAACACTCCCCGGAATTAAGGGCTGTCTCCTACCCCTCCTCTCTCCCTCTTGCAGGACCCCCTCCTTCCAGAGGCTTATAAACATTTAGCTTTACCTCTATCCCTTTACTTGTCACAGCCAACACTGTACTTATCGGTTCCCACGTCTGTTTTTTACTCCAGAGTCTAGACTATGAGCCCCTCCAGGTCAAGGACTAGCTTTCCACAAACGCTTGATGAATGACTGATCAAGGAAGAAATGGAAGTGAATTCTCTTGGAGCCTGTAGGTCAAATTAGATCAGTGTCTTATAACAAAGACACTCAGGGAAACACAGATAAATATCAGGAGTTTTTTGATACACTATTAACTTATTACTTTTATTACCAAACCCTAGCCTTCAATGCATTGTCGTGAGGGTGGAGATGGGGGAGAAAGTAAAATATCTGAGAAATGAGTGCACAGTAATCTTAGCTGTTACAGTCATGCGAGGAAAGATACCTCTTCCCCCACCATGTCCTGACCCCCCACCAGGGCCTGCTGTGGGTGGAGGGAAAGAACGGCCCATTGTTACGGGCCCACAGCTAATCTAAAGAGCCACACATTCCACACTGGCTTGACCCGGACTCTCTGTTGGAGTAAAGCTTTGTGGTAATAATTTCCATTTGTTTAGTCTATAGTTACACTTTCATACTTAATTGCCCAAATTAATCACTTTGACCAGTTCAACTCAAATCATACTTTTCCAATTTTTCAGGTCACAACATTTCCAGGAATCCTTCTGACACCAAGTATAATGGAGCCAATTTCCTCAAATGGAGTCCAAACTTACTCTTCTTTAACAGAAAACTGTGTCAAGGCCATTCCCTCCAGAATCACATCCACTTCACTGCACCGCAGCTCTGCTCACATCACGCCCTGGTCAAACCCGAATGTGACAGCGAGGGGCTGCTGCGCAAGGCTGCATGTGGCCCATCAGAGAGCCCTGTGACTGTGGACACGGCAGTGGGCCTGGCTAGGGACCTGGTTTTTCTATCTGTGGTGATTATAATACTAACCCCATGAGATTGCTCTAAGGATTACCTGAGCTCACATGATACCCCTGGACTAATAGCTTTACAGAGTAGATACTCAGCATATGGCAGGTAGCCATGATTTTTATTGACAATTATCATTTCCTTATATCTCCCCTTCCCCTGCCTGCCCTAAAAAGGCCACTCTTTTGCCTAGGATGATATTCAACCTAGACTTCTCCTAGGTTTCAGAGAGGAAGAGAAAAGGAGAGAGAGAGATAAAAATAAACATCAATGATGAGAATCACTGATTGGCTGCCTCTTGTACGCCCCCTACTGGGGATGGAGCCTGCAACCCAAGCATGTGCCCTGGATCAGAATCAGTCCCAGCTTGATGTTCTATCCACTGAGCCAACCCGGCTAGGGCTCCTATGTTTCTCTTAAAAACAAGACCCAGTGCAAAGGCTGCCTCCTCCCTCACCACCCTTTGCCCCTGGGCCCTCAGCACAAAGATGAATGAGCATCTACTTGCGCTGCTCTAGTGCCAAGTCTGCAGCACTGTTATGTCGCCTTTCTGCCTCGTTGTCACAGATGATGCCCTCTCTCACGGGACAAACACCTCATACTTCCCCTACGTGGTTGCATATGGTGAGTTCTGAACCACGGTCTGTGGAAATCTCCACCAACAGCCAAGGATCAGGACAAGCATGACACTCTCATTGCCTGGGGGAGAATGCCAGACTTCAGGCACACACATTGAATTTTTATACCCTGCTTAGTCCTTATGTTTTTGCATCATTGGGAATGGGTGTGATAAATCAAGCACCCAAATATTACGTCATTATAATAAACTCTAGTTTACATCTTTCTCATGAGGCAAGTATTACTCATGCTCTTACCTCTTCGGTAAGTACATTACCTGCTGTGTTCTGAATCCTGGCAGATGCCATCTTTTATGAAGTCACTTTTGTACACACTACACACACACACACACACACTATGTACAAAGAAGTGTTCACCACAAGATACACACTCCAGACCAGCTTATATATGACATAAAAGTACCATTCTTCTATATACCAGAAGGTGGAAGGTCCGTTATCCTGAAATTTGTGATCCTATGAGTACACTCAGCACAGCATTTAAAATGAGAATGAATTCAGCCCAGGAAAACGGGTTCTCTAAGCCAAGACCCTCCCTACCACAGGGAGCCGGTGTGGGACTTTTTGCAGAGCCTGGATTAAGGGAGTCCTGCCTTCAAAGCTAGCAGCACCCCAGCTGCGGGTAGGAGGCAAGTCCCTACCAATCATTGCCTTTCAGATGACTCCAGTTAGTATGTAACTTTCCAAAAAATCAAATCTTCAAGTCAAATATTCAAAATCATACCAAAGCCTAGATACTGTCAGGACAGAGCTATTAATTGCAAGATTCTAGTTGGTACTGCAGGGGCCATAAAAGAGGAGAGGCAGGGGGTAAAGGAGTGCCCATAAGGCAAGAGAAGAGGTTACAACCCAGAAACTTTATATAAAACAAGGGATAGAACATTTGAATGACATAGGCGCTAAAAGCCATGTAGCAAGACTACCTATAACAAGGGTGGGGCTGCCTGAGAAATCACAGGAGAGAAATAACGAACTTGGATCTCCAAAGTAACCTAAGGGGCCGGAAAAGTCTGATTCTACTAAAAAAAATTAAAAACAAAAACAAAAACAATCAAACAAACAAACAAAACAAAAAAAAAACAGGAATTGGCTAAGCACACTAGCTGAATTAAATGGGTGGACAGGGTTTTAAATAAGCAGCAGACCTGTTGTCAGTCTCCACCATTTCACTAAGTGGCTCTCAGAAGCAATGACAAATGTCACAGTCAAAGAGAACGGGAGGACAGCAGGTAAGGCCCTGCATCTTCAACAAAGATGACACCAGACTCAAGTTCCACATCATTCAAGAACATTTCCAGCTTAAGTCCATCCTACACAAAAGGGAGGGAAAATGCCTGTTCATCTTTATCAAGTGTCAAGAGGAAGATTAAAATTTTAAGTGCTTTCTTAGTATGAGTATGTTTCAGAAAGTCGATAATCTACACTTTTTCCTTGAACTAAAAAAGAAGTTCAAGGAAATACATCACATATTCCAAGCTATTTGAAAAGTTTTAAACTCTTTACAATATGGCTTAGATTTAAGGTTTTAAATGTATAGAATTAAAAAAAAAAAGCAAAATGTAATATGTTAAGGGCTCACAACAACTGCTAACTGTGAACCAAGAACAAATCCACTGGAAATAAAGCATTAGGAGACACAGTAATGAATGACCATTTTCATAATTAGAAACTATTCGTGTTTAATAGCATACCGATTATAATGAAGTCACATGCCTTATTGTTACATTTGGTGGACATCTCAGATGTCACAGAACCAAAGCCGGTTCTGTGAAAATGTTAAGCTAGTTTTCTTGTAACTAATGACTGCTCCTATGACAGCCAGAAAGAACATCAACAGAATTAAACCAATGAACATCAATAACCAGAGCAGTCACCCAAAGAGTACTGAATTTAAGCTCAGAACCATTTAATCAATGAAATAATACTTTGAAGGACTAGAGATTTAGTGAAGGGCTTGCCATTTGTTTGTTTTAAAAAACATTGTATTCTACCTTTGTCCCTTCACTTTTCACACCCACCCCTGTACTTATCAGTTCTCACATCTGTTTTTTGTTTTTTTTTTTCCTTGTTTAAATGAGGCATGCAGCCCGCTAGCTGTGAGTTTGACACTCTAGAAGACTATAGACTATAGGCCTCCCTAGGTCAAGGACTGAGTTTCTACAAACGCTTGATGAATGAATGAGCAAGGAAGAAATGGAAGTGAATTCTCTTTGAGCTTATATCAATCTCTTCATCTAAAGATCATTTTTCAGTCAATAGTTTAAAGCAGTAGAGAAATTAAGTTCCATCCTTTCTAGGAGGGCATCTAAAATTCCAACCTCACAAGCAGAGTGATCATTTCTGATGCATGATGCTGTATAGGTAAGGTGCATGAAAGGGTAGGAGCCATACAATATCTTATTTTTTAAAATATTTTTTATTGATTTTTTTACAGAGAGGAAGGGAGAGGAATAGAGAGTTAGAAATATCAATGAGAGAGAAACATTGATCAGCTGCCTTCTGCACACCCCCTATTGGGGATGTGCCCGCAAAGTACATGCCCTTGACCAGAATCAAACCTGGGACCTTTCAGTCAGCAGGCTGAAGCTCTATCAACTGAGCCAAACCGGTTTCGACACAATATCTTATTATATCTCCATTGGCTGGCAAAGTATCTGACAAATGTCTAGCAGCTGATGAATACTGGCTATATGAATGAATAACTAACTTCCATGATTTTTATGGAAAATTTAAACATCTGTGTAAAGCATCTGCCTATTTAACTCAGTTCCTCAGATGGTAAATCAACTAAGGTATTATCAGAAGAAAACAAACACACTTATTGTGTTTATAGAAATATTTCTGATAAAGAAATTGATTAAGTATCTGCTTTTAACTGGCTTCTGATGCAATGTCCTAAAACAGAAGTCAAACATCCCCATTCACTTGAACCACAGATCTGACTTGTCTTTATGAACAGAGTCTAAGTTAAAACATAAGGAACAGGGGACATTTAGGACACTATGAATGAGGAGAAAGGTCAGCTTCCTTCCACAACGAGGAGCCCTCTAGCTGGGTTCTTTCCTCCCCACATTTCCCCTCACATGCCTCTACTCTCCCTCATCACCACTGCACGCTCCCACCTCCTCATCCTTCAAGCTTCTCTTATCTTCTCTCATCACTGGTTCCTAAAGAAACTAAAAGCAGGGGCCCCGTGTTTCCGAAAGCTTTCATTTCAAAAATCACCTCTACTCAAGAAAACGCTTCTCTTCCTTCTAGCCAGAAAACCGACAAGTGCTCTGTTCTCTATGTGGCCAACCAGAGTTGCTTCTGAACTACTGACTTTATTTTTTGTGTTCCCCCTTCCCTAATTGTAGGATACTGTCCTGGATCCATGAAGTTACTCAAAGACTGATCTCTAGATACTGGTATTTCTTTTCAGAGTAAATAATAACCTTTTATACGATTATGAATCAACATCCACCAATATTTTTGCATAGCGGTACACTCCATCATACCTCAGTGTAGTCACAGCCATAACAATTACAAATGCATTATTTAATTCATGACAGTAATAACATATCATAAGCCTAAACCTATATTAACTCATGCTTAAATGTTTCAGAGCTCATTAATAATTGGATCTGAACTGAAATCTGTGTTCCAGCTATGCATTCACTGACGTGCCTCACAAGTGCTTTATGTATGCAGAGTACTATTTAAGGCACTGTGACGGATTAAAACAAACAAGAAAACAGAACTAAACAAAGCATTCTGCTTTCAAGGAAGTTACAATCTAATTAGGGAGATGAGATATACATCTCAGACAAACTCATTTCCCAAATAAATTAAAGATGCAAACAAAATTTCAAGGGCTTAACCCTACTTAAGGGGTTGGAGGGCAGACTATGATGGGAGACTTAGAGCTCAGGAATTGTTTGTATGGAAATATACACTGTTAATTGTAAATGAGTCATCTATTCATCATACTTCATCATAACAGGCCCCTAAAAGACCACTCCTTGGCAGCATGTATAAGTCAGTCCTTACAAATGTGTATTTGCAAGTAATAAATCATAGCTGGGAAAGAGTCTCAGAAATAAGCTACTCTACATCTGGAGTCTTGAGAGTTCCAGGTCTCGCCCAGGGATTCAGAGCTAGTTCTTCCTATTCCTGCAGGCCCCCAATGCCAAGTCCAGTGCTCTTCCCAAAGCCCCACATGGATCTACTTGCCTTTCTCTGCCAGCCATTCTAGGTTAGTAGATTTTATTCTGTAAATATTGCCTGAATTACCGGAAATAACATATAGAGAAATCAGAGCTAAAACCAACAGGATTTACTCATCAAGGTTATAACAGCTACCTGTTTGATCTTCTGTTTTTCCCACTTCCACTTCATCCTGCACACAGGCCCTGGGCAATCTACCCACAAAACAGCTTTGAATGTGTCCTTATCACTGCTTTCTCTTGCCTTTCTAGTAAAGGTTTAATATTATTGAGAGAGCTTCCAAAAACCACAACATTCTCAACTATAGTCCCCAGTAATTGAGCGCTATCCAAGACAGATGGGTGTAATCTTGATCAAGATGACAAAGAAGTTGTCAGGCTCCATTCTACCCACTGTTCTTTGCCAGGCAATCATAGAAGGAGGCACAAAGCAGGCTATTGTCTTCCCAACATTCAACTGTAGCGGTGAGGCCTGTTCTGGCCATACCTGGTAAACACAGCCAAATTCTTCATCCTTCCCACCTATGCTACCCTTGGGAGTAGTGAATTCACTGCGGGTACCAGACACTCTTTGGAGGCAAGGCTGACAACTCAGTGTAAAACACTCTCCTTCCCCCTGGGATTTGAGTTCTTCAGTTCACCACACATACTTTTCCTCTAAAGTCTACATTTATAAGATCTCATCAAACGTGGTCTTTTCAGAAAGGACCCAATACTTTTTTGTTGTTATTAATCCTCACCCCCGAACATTTATCCATTGATTTTTTTTTAGGTAGACTGGAAGGGAGGAGGAGAGATGGAGAGAGAGAAACATCTATGTGAGAGAGACACATCAATTGATTGCCTCCCACACACACCCAAAAGGGGCAAAGAATGGAGCCTGCAATCCAGGTTCATGCCCTTGACCAGAACCAAACTCATGACCCTTCAGTCCATGGGTCAATGCTCTACCCACTGAGCCGAACTGGCCAAGGCAGGCCCAATGTTTTGACTCCATCCCAGTCATCCGAATCACTCTTGCAAACTTTATCAGACACTAAAATTCCAGGTCCAAACATAGAAAGGCATAGCAAACTGCAGGAAAAAGATTTTGTTTTTTATGCCACCTTGACAACGCTTAATATCCTTAGAAATAAAAAAAAAAATGAGGAACAGACAAAATATTTCAATTGTCAAAAAAGGACAATTTATTCCTACCTTCTATTGCCAGATCCTAAGTAGGTTCCCAGTCAATGACAAAGCGTTCTTCCTTCCCAACTTTAATTCCATGGCAACTGATTTGTTTGTTATTCCTTTTCAATAAAATAAAATCTTGGGCAGAGATAATGAATAAAATGTGTGTTTTTTTAAATTCATCGTAAGATTTGCAGACAAGAGAAATAGCTTTTACCCACCTAAGAAAACAGTGTCAGAACTCACCGTGAACACGTTTCCAACAATACACTTCAGCAAACAGTTCTCAAAGTGAGCTCTGGGAACCCCTGGGGGTGTCAAGGCCTTTTGAGGAGGTCCACAAGACCAAAATCTTTCCCCAAGTAATTCTAAAAGGTTACTTACTCCTTTTATTTATCCTTTCACATATTTACCACATTTCTAACATTTTCAAAAATACTTCTAGCCCTAGCCAGTTTGGCTCAGTGGATAGAGCATCAGCCTACAGACTGAAGGGTCCCAGGTTTGATTCCGGCCAAGTACACATGCCTGGGTTGCTGGCTGGATCCACAGTGGGGAGGGGTGGGGGGGGGGCAGGAAGCAACCTATCAATGATTCTCTCTCATCACTGATGTTTATATCTGTCTATCTTTCTCTCTTCCTCTCTAAAATTTAAAAAAAATGTTTAAAAATACTTCTAAATGTTCAAATAGGTCAAATTATAACTTAGAATTTAATATTTCATTTAAAAATAAAAGAAAATGTAAATAACTATTTTATATTTAAAAATGGGTATTAGTTTACAGGGGAGCTTAGATAATTCACACTCCTTAAGGTAACTATTATGTTTTAGGAAGGAAGGAAGGAAGGAAGGAAGGAAGGAGGGAGGGAGGGAAGTGGAGAACTGGAAACTTTATGCATTGCTGGTGGAAATGTAAAACGGTACAGCTAGTATGGGAAACAGTATGGCTATTGCTCAAAAAATTAAACATAGAATTACCATATAATCCAGCACTTCCACTTCTAGGTATACACTGGAAAGAAGTGGAAGCAGGGACCCCAGTAGATATTTGCACAGCTATGTTTAAGGAGCATTATTCACAAAAGCAAAGGAAGGAAAAACACATGTGTGCACCGGTGGATAAATGGATAAAGTGTGATATGTACATTTAGTGGAATATTATTCAAGCTTGAGAAGGAAATTCTGACACAGGCAACAACATATTGTAGATGAACCTTGAAGACATTATGTTAAGTGAAATGAGCCAGTCACAAAGGACAAATCATATGACTTCACTTACATGAGGCACCTACAGTAGTCAAAACTCATAGAAACAAATAGTAAAATAGTGATGACCAGGGGTTGGGGGAGAGGAAATGGGAAGTTGTTTAATGAGTGTAAAGCCTCAGTTTAGTAAGATGAAAAAGTCCTGTACATGTTGGTGGTGACAGTTGTACAAAGATATGACTCTGCCTAATGTCACAAACCATACAATTAAGAATAGCAAATATGGTAAATTTTATGTTACATATATATTTACCACAATAAAAAAGTCTAACATAAAAAAAGGGGGATTGCCCAACCTGCTTTCTCAACAGCACAACTATACCATCTACATCTAAAGACACTAACCAAACAAAGAAAAAAGACAAAACTGACACACCAGGGGTCTGGCCCATGGAAAGGAAGGATCAAATAAAAAACGGGGAGGGGGGGGGAGAACTGGACAAATCTGAAAGTACACAAAGACATGAAAGTTGTTTTTTCCTTGTCCTTAACTGTTATTAATAATTTACATAATGTATCTTATGCAACAGAACACTTTCAAATTGTTAAGTTGTGACATCATTTTGAAATTAACGCTAAGAATTTAAAAGAAAGGAAAGTGAATATTTTAAAACATATTTTATTGATTTCAGAGAAAAAGGAAGAGGGAGAGAGAGAAACATCAAGGATGAGAGAGAATCATTGGTCTCATTAATTGGCTGTCTCCTGCACACTCCACACCAGGGATCAAGCCCACAACCTAGGCATGTGCCCCAGCCAGGAACTAAACCGTGACATCCTGGTTCATAGATCAACACTCAACCACTGAGCCATACTGGCTGAGCAAGAAAGTGAATATTTTTAAATGCAGACATAGTGAGCACTTTGAAACCTAATCCTGATTATTTTCTAAAGAAGACATGACAAAGGCCCTGAAGCACCTGACAGGGTAAGCTACTGCATTGCATTAGCCGGAGAAGTGCACAGGACAACTGAGATGCTAAGAAAGCCTCATACCATTGACATTACTGAACACCTGCTAGATGACCTTAGTTTTAGAAAGGTGTGGATGACAGTACCACTTGCCAGTGATACCATAGCTCCTCAAATGAAATATCTGGCAGAAAACAAGAAGACTGAGTTAATACCTCATCTGCAGAATTATACCTTTGCGTGACAAATGATCAGGTACAGATATGACTGAACGTGAGGCTTCCTTGGTATGAAATGACTACTTGGGGCTGATACTGATGAAAGAATTTATGTGAATGCCTAACAATAACCACCGGTGCTGGAATAGTCACATGGTGGATACCTTATTGGGATCTCATGGTTTATCCTTGGAATAACTTGTGTTGACACTTGCGTTGCTGGTGTGGAAGTGATGGTGGTGAAATTGCTGGTGAATCAAGGCAGTAACTGGACCAGGAGTGACTGTGTACTCAATGGCCACTCATTTAACTACTAGGGGGAAGGGGAAGATTCATGAATTCCCTTGATGAAGAAACATTAACATGATCAATTTTAAATCTTTGATTTCACATCTTTTTGACACTGTATGTGAAGAAATAAAGAGTACTTCTGCATAATGACATGAAATGGTCACCTCAGAAAAAAGTGCATGTATGATTGATTGAGTTGAGCTGAACTAACTGGTATTTTCATGGAGCTCCATTCCCACTTGAAAGACTGACTGGCAGACACCCTATGGTTATTTACACTTGAGCTTTTGGCACATATTTCTCAAAAATGAATGATGTGAACCTTTACAGTTATGGAAAACAGTAGTTGTTGCCAATGATAAAGCAAAAACTAACATTTTAGAAAACTTGTGTCCACCACTGTGAGCATGATAGCTTCCCAATATTTATACCTCTCTGATTAAATTATGGTAATATCAAAGTATGTGGCTTTTGAGATTATGTAATAAAATGTGTCAGCATTTGGAAGACTGACACCACTCAGTGAACCAATGTTTTCCACATGACCAATATATGATGTTAATAGATAAAAGGTCGATTAAAACTACAACACAAACCAATGCAACAGAGTTTGACATTTTCATTGTTATGATTTCAGATTCCACATTGCAACCAACTAACCGACACTAGCTGAGAATCATCCCCACAACTATACTCTGTTATATAAGATTCCGTCTTGCTTTAGAGACCATTCTTGCTTGATGACCCAATCAATCAGGTTGGGAAATTCCACATGATATGGAACTGCAAGTGACCTATAAGAGACAAAGGAGGTCTCTGGTGAAAAGTCAGGGCCCTCAGTCCTACAGCTAAAAGGAACGAATTCTGCTAACACCCTGTGTGAGTGCAGAAGCAGATTCTTTTCAGTCAAGCCTCTTGAAAATGCAGCCTAGCTGAGGTCTTGGCTGTAGATGGTGAGATACCTAAGAGGAGTCAGCTAAGCGGTGCCCAGGCTGCTGACCCACAGAAACTATGACATTTCTATTCTCACAAAATGTTTGCTTTAAAAATATATAGTTATTTTTCACGACAATAAGCAATCTTAACTTGTTATAGGCTCATTGTTATGTTAAATCAATTAAGTATATTTTTAACTTCTCAGTTTTAATTTCTAATCTTGCTACACAGAAAGAGGTGTTGTCCACATAAAAAGCACTCAAATCCTCTAAAATGTAAGAGTTTGAAAAAGATGTTGGGACCAGTAAGTGTGAGAACTATAGCAACATTTCCCTGCCCTTTATCTCTGCCACATTAAACACTCCCTCCTCTTTTCCTCCATTTACCTAAATTCCACCCTTTTTTTACATTTGGCCATGCCAGCCTACTGTGAGCACTCTCCCTTCTGAATGCCCAGAGAACTCACCTGGCATCTGGCTGTTGCTTTCTTCATTTTCAACACCCAGGTCTCTCCAACTGAATTGTAAAGCCATGAAGGAAAGGAACTATGCTCTGTGGCAAATGAGAGGTGCTCAAAAACACCCTCCTACCTTCTCCAGACTAACTTAATTATAGAGGGAATAGGAATGCAATTCAGACAAGCCACTGGGCTCCAATCAGTGCTTGATACAGCTACACCACAAGGGTGTGGATGAGATGGAATCCAGGGCAAACCCAGGTCTGCCTGAAGAGGCAGATAAGATACGTGTTTAAGTGGAAAAGGAAGTAGTAAATGATATCAGACCATAAGACTTTTATTTCTCAATGAAGTGGAAAGCAAGTTATCTGTGGACCATTTTACAGTGAGTGAAGGAGAGGGAGAGAGATGGAGAGAGATAAACATTGTGAGGAATTGACAGTTCTCCTCCAATGACTCTTATTGTGAAAGCATTGGGGATGCATTAAACTGAATAGCAATTGTTTCTCAGTTGAATTATGTCCTGAAAAAGAGAGGTGGATGTCCTGGCCCCTGGGAACTATGAACGTGTGAATGTGTTCTTCTTTAAACATTAAGTCATGCTTCCACACTAAGGAATGTCTGGGCCATCAGAAGCAGGAAAAGGCAAGGAAGGCTCCTGGCACCCAGGCTTTGAAAGGAGCATGACCCTGTCAACACCTTGATTGTAGACCTTTAGCTCTCAGTACTCCGAGGGAATACATTTCTGTTGTTTTAAGCTATTCCGTTTGTGGTACTTTTTCATGGCAACTCTACAAAACCAGTAAGCAACTAATAAGCAAGGGACCCCTCACCGCCTACAGTTACATCTCCAACCAGCCCTCCCTCTCCCACAGACAAACGTGAAACAAAAAAAAAATGCAGATCTGAAATGCAAATCTAGTTGCAGAACCAAAACAATATGTTTTTTGGGGTTTTTTTACCTAGAAGTTCCTGAAGTGCAGTTAGATTTCTGTAAGGTTCCGGGAAAATGTCTCTAATCAAACACTGCTGTCAAAACTCAAGCCCACTGAATCTCTATAAATGTGCCTTTTCATACAGAGACGAAGAGTAGTTATCCATCTTGCATTTCCTCAACCCTGTGCTACAAAAGGAAGTAAGCCAGAACCTGATATTTAAAGTTACCAATACTATTAGTATGTCATGACAAAAGAAATAGGGGATGACAAGTAAAACTCCTTCCATTTCTCCAAAATTGTATGAAGCCATCCAGACTTCTGGGCCAAGAAGAGTCTTAGCTCACATGATGGGCATTCACCAAGTCTTATACATAAGGTACTTGGTACTGTAATCCATAGAGAAATCTAGGTATGGTCTTTATAATGCGTACTTGACTTTAGCAATTTACCTTCAGCCTCCAGCCTCACACTTTTTCTCAACCATAAAACAAGGGGATCTGAGAGTTATGGGGATTTTCGATGACCCACCCAATAATGTCTTCTAAACATCAGGTAGCCCCCACTGGTTTTCTAAATATGGGCCTTAACCCATTAGTGGGCAGTGAAATCAATGCAATGTTTCCCAACAACTTTTTTAAATAAAAAATTTAGACTGAAAATATCAGAGGGCATCATCCACAGTGAGGGTAAGTATGGGCATGAAACTTTTATTTGCGTTCTGTATATGTGTTGTGGATACTGGGTCATGAAGGAGAGTCTATTATTATTGTATTGATCAGTCAAAACCCTGGCAGGAAATAGATGGTTCACTCAACTTAGGCACTTAGGAGTTTAACCGAGAAACTATTTATAAAGGCTTGCACAGGGTTAAGGGGAAACGTTAAGGAACAGTGCTCCTAGTAGTGGTGAATCCTTCTATCCTCTAGGACCCCAGAGGCCAGGGAAAAGAGCAGATGCCAATGCAGTGAACAGAAAAGTGTAGAAAGCACTGCCTGATCAGAGCTATGGCCTTCAGTAAAGAGAGGAGCCAATCCACAGTGGATTGGCCAGAAGGGAGCTGCCCACACTCCCTTCTCCTGCTGTGGCCTCTGCCATGGCTGACCCCAACTAGAAGCCAGAGAGCTAGAGAGTCTACATTCTCCACCTCTCCGGTCACAGAGGGGGCTGGACGAAGGTGGAAGACTTCCAGCCACTTTGAATCTCTATCACAAAAGGCTGGGGAGGGGGGGGCGGGGGCGGGCGGGCGGGAAGCACAGTATAGTCCATGCTTTCCATGCTTTCAACTTAGTCGGAATGCTCTTATTTCTACTAATAGATGCCACATTTTTCCCACATCTGCCCTCAAATCCCAATTTTGCATCAAGGCTCTAATCCAACGCCAAACTGATGCAAAAGATTAGCATCTTGATGAACTCACGATTTATGACCTCAGCCAGGCCCCCAACACTTCCTGACAACCCTTTCATCCGTCTTCTGTCTCCCACGGCTCCTCCCAGCTCTCCATGAGGACACAGACCACGTCTTATTGTCTCTGTATCCCCAGCCTTGAAGCCTAGAACACCATTGCAGACATTGAAATGTCTGTTGAATAGCGACTACAAAAACCTCGCACTGCTTCTTCTCCCCATTTCAACCCCCCAAAGTTTGATTACTTTGCCCTGAAATCTCAAAGACCATTTTCTCTTCGCCCTTAATATGTGTAACCTCTACTCCCACAGCAACACATGGGCCAGTTTCTCCACCTCCAGTCTCAGTTTCCTTTGTCTCCATTAGTCACACAAAAAGACGAATCACACAATATCAGCACCTGCCCAAACTCCTCAAGCTCTTTAGCTAGTCATTACCAAAGGCCTCCTGGCTCTGACCCTGCCTTCACCTTAACAGTCTCATCCCCTACTACTCCCTCCCACAATCACCCTTGGGAAATGTTCCATAATATTTTCTTCTTCGCCTACTCAAAGTCAAATGTAAGCTGCCTCTCTCCCCTCCCCCTGCCTCTCTCTCTCAAGCTCTCTCTCTCTCTCTCAATAAAAATTTGGACTTAAAATTAACATGGATTTAAATACCAGATCTTGATCTTCTTTTTGATATCAGAGTAGCTGAGGTAGGTGTGAGAACAGGGTAACATATCAGAAATACCAAATTTTCTAAAATCCTCTCCTTTTTAAAAATTCATTTAAATAACTTTAGACTCATGCAAATAACAGAAATGTATTTGTAATAAAACCAAAACCACATTAAGGAAGCATGAAAACCCCTTAGGGTGGCACCCAAGGGCCTTCACAATCCAGTCCCAGTTCGTCTGGGCACCACCCTTCCTCCCTGGGCTAAACTCAACTTTCCACAACCCTCTCAGCCAGCGATGCCTTCTCACTCTATTCCTATTCCCTCCACCCGGACAGCCTCATCCCACTCCTCTACCTGGCAGGTTCCTCTTGGAGCTTCCCCACAGTTTCAGTCTTTTGCTTCAGAGCATTCCTTATCTCCATTGTATCCAGGCGAACATCCCACTGGTTCACTCTCAGGTGTGCTGCATCCCCCAGAAGGCTGTGCAACTCATCAACACCAGAGAAAGGGACTGATGAATCTTCACATGTCTATCACTGAGGCGTGTTTTGTGATCAGTTACATTGGTGGCCCTTCAAAGGATTCTACTCTTGCTGTTATTCAGCTCCGTGTGCAATCCTCTCCCTTGAATCTGGGCTGAACCTGTTACTTGCTCGAACGAATGGGACATGGCAGAACACATCATGCCAGTGGCAGGTCTCAGCCTGAAGGGTGCCTGGCAGCTTCCCATGTTGCACCCTTCGGAGCCCTGAGCTGCCATGGAAGGCTCAGTTCCCTGCTGTAGAGTTCTGTGGAGAAAACTACAAAGCAGAAAAGCAATATAGAGGATGGCTGGAGGGGTTAGAGTTATAAACAGTGTGGTCAGGAAGGCTTTTGGAGAAGAAAACAAACTTTTAAGATGAAAAAGATAAGGAAGCCAGATAGGTGGATCACTGCGGGCAAATGTTTTCGGTGGAAAAAACAGCACATAAGGTAGAGCCTGCCTGGCATGCTTGAGCAACAGCCAAGATATCAGTGTGGCTGGGGGAGAGAATGGGGGGCGGGGGGTCAAAATGGTAATAAATAGTGTCTCATCATCCTCAAGTTCAATGTTTCATGGGGAGGACACACAGGACTTAGCATGTGGCCATTCTCACGGCCACGATGTATTACAGCGAGAGGGCAAAAAGCCAAAGTAGGAGAGGGACAGGGCACATGGGTGAAGTCTGAAAAACAAAACAAAACTGAGCACAAGCTTCCAAGGATCCTCTTAAGTTGGACACCCCCACCCCCGTTCCCGGGAATGATTTTTGACAGTGCGTGTGAAATGTCATTTACCAGGGAGGCTCCTTAGAACCCCAGCATCCAGGGTTTTCACTGGGGGCTGATGGTACAGATCTCTCCTCTACCTAGCTGCCTCAAAAGTTCCAGACCTCCAGAAAAAGAGCAGGTATTCAGCACAAACCATATTGTTTCCGTGAACAATTATAGCACAGGGAGTCATTCTCTTCAAAGAGTGGTGGAAACCCTCCCCAAAGCTAAGCTCCCAGATGCCCATTAAGGGCCGGCCTTGCAAGTAGGCCCAAGGCCAGCAGTCTCAGGGCAGAGGTGCTAACTTTCTGACCTGCATATTGATTGCATATGGATCATAAGGAAAAGGGGAAATTATTGGGTTATCACAAGAATTTCTGCCCTGAGCAACTAGAAGGATGGCATTGCCATTTAATGACATGGGAAGATGCGTGGGAGAGGTGGATTTGGAGGAGGGGATCTGGAATTCAGTTTGGGACATGCTAAGTGTAAAATTCCTCCTTGACATCCATGCAAAGTTGTGAAGGACTCCGCCCTCTCGGAGGTTGGGGTTCCTAGGAGGGATCTGAGGTGTCAATAAACAAATGATATTTGGAGCCTTATGTTGATTAGCTCTTCCAGAAGCATCTAAGTCTCACTGAAAATGTCTAGATTTTTGTTCACCCTCCTTATTGGCCCACCATCCGCCTAATACCAGAAATGGAGAAGATGCATTAGGCTGGTGCATCAAAGATATAAGCCTCAACCTGTTCTATAAATCAGTGGGGTTTTGCTCTTGTCTTGGAGGATTTAAGAATATAAAGGTTCTCTCTACTGCCTGTGGATACCAAAGAGTACTAAACAAAGATCCTTTTCTGATGGGGAAGTTCTCAACAGAGCAGAGAGCAAGGTCTATGAGATGGTCAGGTGAAAGTCTGCCTGGGATCTGAGCTGCAGACCAGCGGTTTACAAAGGCAGCTAAGAGAAATCATCAGAGGAGCTTTGGACCTGAACTGTCCAATAAGTAAGTCTCCTGTGACTACTTAACTTTAAATTAATTAAAATGTAAAATTCAGTTCCTCAGTTGCACTACCCACATTTCAAGTAGTTAGTAACCAGTCAAGGCTAGAAGCTACCCTATTGGGAACACACAGATTCAGAACATTTCCATCATCACCAAAAGTTCTACTGGGCTTCACTGTTTTAGACCTTCCAAGAGAAGCCCAAAGCTCTGCATTTTTAATACACAACTTAGATTATTTCAACAACCAATCACCTCAGCAAACATGGTCTCATAAAAACCTGACAGTATCATTTGCTCAACTTCCTCAATGAGTATCTGTGGCACAAATACCCTGGGAATGAATACTTGGTTAACTAAACCATCTGAGCACAGTGTTCCAAACTACAAATCAGGGCTGTGATCATCCCACCTGGGACAAGTAACTTAGCTCAGATTAACTAAATTACAGTCAGGACCATGGCCAATAAACCCCATGTGAGGCCAGAGGAGAAGGTGAGAGAAGGTCCCGGGGCCACAAACTCAAAACTCTACCAACAAGCCAGTCAAAACAGCAATAGCACAGGAAGTGGGCCATATGTAAGCAAAAAGGAAAGAGTTTAAAAATTAAGCATGAGGACAGTAACTCATACTCACTTTCAGGAGACAATAAAGGAGGTGAAAGTATTCCTTCTAAAGAGAAAAGACATGCCTCAGCTGCCACTGATAATCGCTATGTGGGAAACTGAAGCTCAGAATAGTCCAAGCTTCGGTACTGTTATCTCCCCTTCCTCCCCCTGCAAAAAAAAAGATGGAAATCTGTATTTTTGCATGAAATCTCAAAATATTTAAACATGGCAATTACGTCAAAACATAATACTGAGTGGAATTAAAAAGCACATCTGTGGGTCAGACTGTGTTTGCAAACTTAGAGGCTGTCCAATGAAAGTCAAGGAGCAGAACCAAAACCAAGTTACAGCAAGTGCTACTCGCATGGTGAGTCAGTGCCATCGTACACTGGGAAGAACGTCCAGTCCACACATTATGAGAGAAGAGAACTAAATGGAAAGTAAAGCACTCAAGTAAGTCAGTGCCTCAAAAGCATTTTCAATATCATGGTCCTTGTTTGTGTTAAAAAAAAAAAAAAATCCTTTAAAATATGGAAACAAGGCATCAAAAGCTGAAAAGTTCAGAAATTCAAGAGTGCTAGCTTTTTCCTCTACACTAGTCCCATACATCAGCATACCAGATTCTCATTATTGTACAAGTTCTCTTAGATTCTGATCCCACATTTAATCAAGAAATAAAGTTGTTACTGTTGACTTGCTCAGATCTGGGAGGCTGGTCTCAGCTTGTAAAACAAACTCATTATTCAAACTCTCTGAACACAAAAGAGATTCATTTTGAAAAGTTTATCAAATGTTTCATTAATTTAAAAAACAAAGAAAAACGGTTTCTCATACAGTCAGATTCACAAATCAGCTTCTGAAAAATTCCAGCACACCTAGGTATTTTCCCATTAACTCAGTGTTCATATTATCTCACTCGAGGTCCGGTGCACAAAAAATTCGTGCACTAACGGGGGTGGGGGGTCCCTCGGCCCAGCCTGCACCCTCTCATAGACCAGGAGCCCTCAGGGGATGTCCACCTGATGGCTGAGCCACAGTCTGGCCTCCCTCTGGGGGAGGTGACCTGCAGGCCAATCGGAGAACAGCACCGACCAGTGAGAGGCCAGCTCCACCCCCCAATTGCCTCTCTCCCACCAATGGTTGCCACCCCCCCCCATCACCACCCCTTCCTCTGCCCTCTGGCACCCGCCGCTGCCCCACCCCTGCCAACTGGTCCTTCCCCTGTTCAGTTGATTTGCATATTAAGCTTTTATATATAGGACTCATTTCAACTACTGAATACACCATACACTCTTGTTACTAAACAGATTATTCACTTTAACCTCACTGTGTGTGGGGGGGGGGGGGGGAGGGAAAGGGAGAGGGAAAGAGGGAGAGAGGGAGAGAGGGAGGGAGGGAGGGAGGGAGGGAGGGAGGGAGAGAGGGAGGGAGGGAGAGAGAGAGAGAGAGAGAGAGAGAGAGAGAGAGAGAGAATGAATATGTAATGAACGTTCAACTTAATAAATTATTTGAGCTCAGATGAACCTGCTGAGAGAATTCATTCAGGGTAGGAATAAAGGGACAGTTGCTGATGACAGGTTGGTCTATAGATGCCTAAGGTACAGTATCTGCCACGGAAATAATTTAAAATCAAATGAGTTCAGTGATACTACAATAAGATTAGTGGTTGTGGATTGGTGGTTCTCAACTCTAGACATTAGAATCACCTAGAGCAGTGGTCGGCAAACTCATTAGTCAGCAGAGCCAAATTTGAACAGAACAACGATTGAAATTTCGTTTGAAAGACAAATTTTTAAAACTTAAACTTCTTCTAACGCCACTTCTCCAAAACAGACTCGCCCAGGCCGTGGTATTTTGTGGAAGAGCCACACTCAAGGGGCCAAAGAGCCGCCTGAGGCTCGCGAGCTGCAGTTTGGGGACCACTGCCCTAGAGTGCCTTAAAAATCCTACACCCAGGCTCCCCTCCAAGCCCAGAGCATGAGAATCTTGGAGAAAGGAACTCAGGCGTTTGTATTGTTTTGGATGTGAAACGTTAAAGCTAGAGGTGACTAGTAATCAGCCGGAGTTGAGCCCCTGCAGGATATGGGCTTAATCACCCCTTCACCTGGGACACATAATTTTGATGATAAATTAAACTAATTACTCAATGGCCCCCATCTTGACTATTTAAAAAGACACTCTCCTCTCCACTAACTACTTAACTTAATTGGATTTAGAGCCTGGAATGCTGATAAACTACCAGAATCCAAAGACAAGTGATCCCATAATTCTCCCCCATTAGTCAAATCACCTCCCCAGTGGAGTTTCTCAAATGGGAGAGTGTGGGGAGGCAACAGAAACCTCAAAGTGGCAGGTTTCAAATTAGCACCTTCCTCAGTTTCTTCAGCATCCTACCTACTTCCGACCTTATCTGGTGCTGACTCAGCTGGTTCCTCACATTCCACAAATACCAATCTTATTTGTTTCTTCTCAGCAACAGATAGATACTTCTCTGATGCTGCCCACAAAACCCAGAATGCCCTCCGTGGCCTTCACTTACCCTCCAAACTTTAGAAACCCCGAATCTACCCTCAATCGTGAAATCTGACTTTCTCCCATCTAAATTATTCAGGGACCCGAAAGAAACCAACTTAGCTTACACTGGGTTCCCACCAAATTTCTTTTCTGAGCAGCACTCTCTTCCTCGATGAGATCTAGCCCATTTTTCCATCTGTCATTAGACTGAGGGGCCTTTTTCACACTTTGTTTGCAGATCCTGCAATATTTGTCTCGGAAATTAGACTTTTTCCTTATAAACAGATAGATCCCTACAGTAAAAGATAATCAAGAGGACACTGTGGATGTCCTGCCTCTCAGCAAGAAACAAAATTGCTTTGTCATTATGTTGTTGTAGCAGTTTGTAGATGGGACTGTCTTTTTAAAATAAACAAGGTGGGGGAATTCCGGCGCATAATAACCTACTGGGCTGTGTAGTGAGTGACAGGGTAAGGACCTGGAAAGCCAGTTCCTGAGGTCCAATTCTAATTCCACAACGTGCAAGTAACATCTGTTACTGAGGTGTGACTTTTCTCCCCATCGGTGGAATGGGAATAATAGTACACTAGGGGAGTAAGTCATTTAATACATGTCAAGCCCCTAGGACAGTGCCTGCACAGAGTAAGCATGATTCAGGTTAGTTATTATTATTACATGCAGGGTGTAAAATCTTGTTGTCCAGGGAAGCAAGCCTTTTAAATCACTTTCACTCGCCGAGACCGGTTTGGCTCAGTGGATAGAGCATCAGCCTGCAGACTGAAAGGTCCCAGGTTCCATTCTGGTCAAGGGCATGTACCTTGGTTGCCAGCACATCCCTAGTGGGGGGTGTGCAGGAGGCAGTTGATAGATGGTTTTAACTCTCTATCCCTCTCTCTTCCTCTCTGTAAAAAATCAATAAAATATATTTTAAAAATAATAATAATAAAATCATTTTCACTCTTTTAATTCATTTTCACTGGGTTTTAAAAATGAACTTATAACAAATTGTTTTTCAAACTGAATTTTGATATTTCTGATCTTTTCCCATTATTTTCTGAGTTCAATGGATGAGAGCATGGAATTTGTCCGAGTATTTCTTGACATTTTAGTTTCATTAGGAATCTCGCTTTATACTAGTTAATCCTTATTATGATTACAATATCATTTAAAATGGAATTATGAGAGAGAAATGTTTGGGGAGGAGGGAAAAATATCACTTGCCACTTATTAAATTGAGATTTTAAAAACAAAAAAAACAAAAAAAACAAAAAGAGGGAGGGAGGATTTATAAGCTGCAGGTGACCTTTAAATGCCACATTCACTAATACATAAACAGAAACAGAAAATTTAATGTCTGGTAATAAAGTAAACTGGATCAATACAATTACATTATGGATTTTGTGATATTATAAATTATGTTTCAGTCCAGAATATCAATAACTTTTTAACATCTTTTAAGATCAAATTATAATACATTAAATATCACCTAGTTAGTTTCCTACATGCTATTTATAAGCTTGTATCTTACTTCTATTACCTAGGCAGCTTCATGTACTAAACTTCTAAAGATATATATAATTTTAGGGCATAAATAATTTTAATAGATTTAAAAATGAAAATAATTCATCATCTCAGTAAGACAATCCTTCAGTAAGATCTACTTTAATAATTAACCTAGAATAATGTTGTTACTATTAACCTTAGCTTACTTTCAGAAGTTAGGGAAATATGACTTCAGCTGAAACCGGTTTGGCTCAATGGATAGACTAGAGCACATGTGTCAAACACAAGGCCCGCGGGCCAAATCCGTCCCGCCAGGCCTTGCAATGTGGCCCGCACCGCGCTGTCATCACTGCACTCCGCTGCGTTTCCATCACAATGACAGTTTGTGACTGTTCAGTAAACCATTTGGCCCGCGATTTAGGCTGGATTTTAGATTTTGGCCCCTTCTCTGATTGAGTTCGACACCCCTAGACTAGAGCGTCAGCCTGTGGACTGAAGGGTCCCAGGTTCGATTCCAGACAAGGGCATGTACCTTGGTTGCGGGCACAACCCCAGTAAGGGGTGTGTAGGAAGCAGCTGATCGACGTTTCTCTCTCATCGATGTTTCTAACTCTCAATCTCTTTCTCTTCCTCTCTGTAAAAAAAAATCAATATATATAATAAAGAGAAATATGACTTCAAAGACAATTGGTTACATGTGTACATCTCAGTTTAACTGAATTACACAATGTAAACAGCACAAGCTATTGTAATAATGTAATTACGAGATATTAGAGTGGATACTCGTAGTTTTATAGGCCACTTTGATTATTTTCCCTGCTCTACCCCAATGTTATTAGTAAAGAGTTCAGCTTTGGGTATTTTATTTAATATATTTACAGACCCTCTCCCTCTACAATTCTCAAGCCCTTCATTGTCCAAGGCAACGTAAACATGTATTTATCCAGAGTAGAATTTATTTTCCCTGAATAATAATTTTTAGCGGGGGCACAGAAGGTACGGAGATTTTTCTTAACTGCCCAAACTGTATCTTTGAAGGAACAAAATCATTTTTATGCCTTGGCTAACCTGTAAGCCATTCAGGAAATCACATCTTCCCATCATTACATTGGTCAACACACCACTTCCACAGTTCTCACAGCGTGAGAACAAACAATAAAAGAACAATTGGTCTCGAAAGCAAGAGTTTATGACTTAGCCTGTTTCAGGAGGGTGCCATGCCTTCTCCATTGATGAAGACACAGAAAGTAGCCCTATCAGGCGTCTTCAAACTTTTTAAAGTGGGGGCCAGATCACGGTCCCTCAGAGAGCTGGAGGGCCGGACTATATGAACTACTAATTCCTACTGTAACACCTCGGCTGCGCTCACTGCCCAAAAAACCTGGCGGGCCGGATCAGACTCCTCTGCGGGCCGCATGTGGCCCGCGGGCCGTAGTTTGAAGACGCCTGCTACCCAAGCGCCTCACAGGGGTCCTAGCGTCCAGCTAAGTCTTGTGTACATGCTTAGAAACACTGCCTGAGCTTCCCTTGATGTTTACTTGTTTCTGAGTTCTGGGACAGAGTTAGGGACAGTCTTGGACCTCATTTCAATAGTCGTCCACTCTGTGACACAGACCACACACGCAGAAAATGTTCGTGAAATGTGTGGCATTAAAAGATAAACACTTGACACGTAGGCTGATTGGTGTAAGCCAGTGGTCGGCAAACCGAGGCTCCTGAGCCACATGCGGCTCTCTGGCCCCTTGAGTGTGGCTCTTCCTCAAAATACCACGTGTGGACTCGCCACGTACAGTTTGATTGAAAACCTTCGTGGCCCGTGCGAAGAAGTGGGTTTTCGGCTCTCAAAAGAAATTTCAGTCGTTGTCCTGTTGATATTTGGCTCTGTTGACGAATGAGTTTGCCGACCACCGGTGTAAGCAAACAGCATCCTTCCACCTAAGTTCCTGCCCAGTCTCCTAGGGGGACAGCTGGCTGGAGAGGTTGAAATTCCAAGGGCCAAGTCAGTTACAACTTCCCAGCATGTCACTTGCGCCAGGCAGCTTTCACACCCCAAGGAGGCCCAGCAGGGTGGGCCTTGGGGGGTCAACACTACACCTGAGGCCAGCAGCACCTTCCAGGCTTCCCTGGAAAGCTTTCCCTCCAACCACTTACAAAGAGCGCTTCTCACACTAGGGTCCTGCCAATCAATCACCTGCGAACTTGACTAAAAGCGGAGTCCGGGGCAGTGAGCTTGGATCAGGGCTCAAGATCCTGCATTACCAACCCCCCCGCCCCCCTCCAGAGACCCCCACACTGCGGTTCTGTTCCTCCCACCGCACCCCTTGGAGATGGAGATGGAAGGCCCACACACTCCCAGAGTCACCCAGGTCGCTTCCATCAGCAACACCCAAAAGTTGCGGCCACAGGTTGTGAGAAATCAAATTGCCCGGGCGCTGCGAGGCCTCTGAGCGTGGCCGGCCGGCCGGCGGTCCTCGGGGCGCCGGGCCTCCCCCTGCGCTCCGGGGAGCCCCCGCGGCGGCCGCGCCCCGCCCCGCCCCGCGCCCCCGGCGGCGCAGCCTCACCTTCTCCCGGGTCTTCAGGTAGCGCTGCAGCGCCTGCTGCGTGAGCTCCCGCACGCGCAGCTGGCCCTCCTTGCAGGGCACCACGATGCCGGTCCTGCCGAAGCACACGGTCACTTTCATCCTGGCCCCGCGGGCGGCTCGCCGGGCCTGCGAACAGGTGTCTGGCCCGGCGGGGCAGCCCCTCTCGGGGGGCGCGCGGCAGGCACCCGCGGGCCCGGGGTCCCTCCCCGGCGCCCCCGCAGGGCCCGGGGCTCGCAGCAGTGCCCTCGGCCCCGGGGCGGGCGGGCGGGCTCCGGAGGGGGCAGGGATCGGGGATCGGGGCAGGAGAGGCGGCGGGAAGGTAGGGCTGCCTCCCAGGTGGCGGGGCCGGGGCGCGCGGGGCTCCTCCTCCCGGTCCGGCTCCCGCTGGGGCCCGGCCGCGGCGGCTGCTCCGCGCGCCAAAGCGAAACTGCCGTCCGGCCCGGCCCGGCCCGGCCTGGCCCTGGCGGCGGGGCGGCCCAGGCCCGGGCGGAGTGGGCGGCGGCGGCGGGGCCGGAGTTGGGAGGAAACTTTTGCGCCGGGTCCCAACTCAGTCCGCGGCGGCGCGCTGGGCTCCCGCGGCCCCGGGGCGGCTGGGCCCGGCTCTTAAAGGGGCCGCGGCGCTGCCGGCTCCGCCGCTCCCCCGGCGGCGCGGGGCGGGGAACGCGCCGACTGGCAGGTAACTGGAGCCCGGTCCCCTCACTCGGTCTCTCCTGGGCCCGGTTCCCCCAGCGCACACGGAGCTCTGGGGAACTGTAACGGGACCCGGGAGCTACCCACTGGGGAATGGAAACCGGATCCCATAAAGCACACTTGAGGGACTCGCTGGGCGTCTGCAGAGCTGGTACACCCTTAAATGCGGGGATTGGAGCAAGATTCGAGGCGGGCGCGGGAGCAGGTGCTTTGTGCCACGCCCACCACACGCCCCAGGGCAGGCCTCTCGCAGGTATTGGGCTGCAGCAGAAGCCTGGGCCTGCTTGGAGCTTGTCTTCAGCCAGCATCGCATCTGCCCTCTGGAGCCCCGAGATGGCAAAAGGTAAGGGGTTCTTGGGGGGATAACGTGCAGTGGAACCATTCCTTTTACAGAGGAAGACAGTGTTCCCACAAAAGTTGTACCCCAGGCCCACATATGATGGTGTATGCTTGCATAGATTCTTCCGAAATGTGCCTCCTGTTGTGCATTTGGAGGGAAAAACAGTTTTAAAATGTTTAGATTCATGATTTGGCAGGTGTGGATCCATCACCAATTGAGATATGCTTATGGGGAAAGGGGGTAGGGAATTCAGCAAATGCCGCGTGCATCGTTTGTAACTCCCAAGTCAAATGAGCTCCTTTAAGCCTAACATCAACCCTGTAAAGTGAATCTTTTCCCATTCTGTGAATGAAGAGTGGAGTTCATTGAGGTTAAGGGACTGAGCTGACCATGGAGTCAGTTATGCTGAAAGGAAATCATTTCTCCCGAAGCTGGTCTATGGTCTCCCCAATCAGTTCTCTCAACAAACCAGTCCGTCCAGCGCTGATCCTTGGGCTACATCATGTGTTTCTCTATAAAAGGGTTTGTTTCTATGTCAAGACACTTACATTGAACTTGAATTGCCAAGGACAGTATGACAATGTGTAGATTAAGTTAGTGGGCTCATGTGCTTTGAGAGTTTTAATTTTTTAACTCATTTATACATGCAATAAATATATATTGGTTGTCTTAAAGATATGCAGGGCCTTATAGGCAGTCATTGGCCTCAAAGAGGATCATGCAGATCAAGTTGATTTTAAGAAAATATTATTAGTATAATTTGTTAGCAAATACAAAGCTAACTACTTTAAATAAACTAAGGACAGAATGTATTTCCTTCTAAAATCAGGAGTTCCTGGAGCACTCTTTTGAGGCAAGATTGAAACCTAAAACCGACGTCCTCAGGGGCCTCCTCTCTCCCCCTATTAGCTCTGAGCATCTTGGTGTGGTTTCCATGCTCAGGCAGGGTCTCCCAAAGGAGACAAAGATGCCCAGCCTTAGAGCCAGCCATCCCAGGCGTCACTCACCCTTTCTGGGTGAGGACATATCCAAGGTAGAGTCCACACCCTCCTCTGGCGAGATGAAGGCAACAGTGATGGGCCAGACCAGGCTCACCCGTCACTAAATCATATCGACCTGAGAAAAGGGGAAAGAGGAAACCCTCAACAAATGGCAAGACAGAAAACAAGTAGCCACCAGGAAATATGACCACTTCCCAACTGTCAAGGAGTTCCTAGATAGGAGGGGAGACAAGGCCTACAGATGAGAGAAGTTAAGTAGAAACTGTGAAACAACAGTGAATTTGATAACTATTGAACACTATAGATTTAGATTTAGGTATCTGCCAGGCACTGTTTTTCAGGGAATATAAAATACATATGTGTGTGTGTGTGTGTATATATATATATATATATATATATATATATATCATATATCATGTGTCTGTAGTTTTCCTCTACAATGATCTTACAAGAGAGAGAATTTTATCTTCCTTTTAAGCATGAGGAGCTGAGGCCAAGGGGGGTTAAGATCACACTCTTAGAAAGTAGCAGAGGCTGCATTAGAACCCAGGCCTGAGGCAGAGTCTTCAGGAACTGCTCTGCTGATTTTACACAGGAAGTACCGAGTGAGTAGAGCAAATGAAGGAATAAATAAGTGCTAATGCGGTGCATTCATGTATAGCCCCCTTACTTTCAATATCAAATGTTATTAGGACATATAAAATTATATGGAGCAAATTTTTAGCTGATGAAATAACTTTTGTATGTTGCCATTCTACATGCTTCATGGCTTTTCAGTTGCTCCGGAATCCTCCTCTTCTGCTCAGGTCATGAATAGCTCCTGCTCTTCTTCATTCCACAAACTTCCTCTTGGCCCAGCCTCAGCCCCTCACCGATAGCTGTAGCCCTGACTTAGAGAATGTCCTGGCTTTGAGAAGCCCTGGGTGAACCGTGAAGGATACACAGACTCTGCAGATTCCATTCTCAGAAAGACTGAAATTGGGTGTTGTGAGATGCAAGCAGAGGTTGTGAGATTCTGAGATGAATGAAGAGATGAAGCCAGGCATGGATATAAACAATGCATTGTGCAATCCTGCACGCCATGGAGTGAAATTTTTAATGACCCCCAAGTTAGTAATTATAAAAGAGTTTAGTGTTTACATTTCGTGTTTATTAAATAGCCACATTTAATTTCTTCTTCAGCCTTATCACAGCATGAATAGAAACATTTTATCATATATTAAGAAGTTATGTAAAAGAACACAGTTGCAACACAAAGACATTCATGCCCAGCAAATTCCTAAATCAATATTTCATGTCCCATGAGGCCTCCTGGGCAGAAGACAATAAATAATTTGCCTTGATTGAGTCACACGAGAAGATTCTAGGCCTGGGTTCCATTTTCTTGTTTTGCCGTTGGATGGGTAAATATTGCCTGTGGTGTGATATTTTCCCATTTCTTATCCAACAGTTTAGCAAGCTTTGGAGTAGCCAGTGAAAATGTGTTATGCAGAGACCAATAACACTGGCCAATATTATTAGATAGCTCTGACTTATAAAGATTCTAACTAAATTGTCAGGTGCTGTTCGGTATATAGTGGATGAAGTTGGTAATTCTTAATATATAATCAACCAATCGTTCATTCTGATGACTTGCACTATTAAGACAGGAATGTATTTTTACTCTTCAATGAATTATTTATAACAAGCATTATTTATCACAAAATTAATTGATTTGGAGATAATCTTTCTAAGACCCTTGGAGCAATTAGTACAACAGATTATGTTCTTAGCTTTCTTATGAAAATAGGTGCCAGAGTGATATCATAAGAAAGAGAAAAATGAGTGTAATTTTTTAAAAATTCTTTCCTTCCATTTCCAAAGCAAAGGATTTGGCAAGAATGAGTTTTTCTTGAGACATCTGTCTCTAAATGCCTGATGGCAATCATTTTTTGACTATTTCTGTAGCTTAGCTAAGGCACTAATAACAATGCTTTACATCCTGAAGAGGGTACTGTGGATCATCAGCCTTTTAAAAGGTCCTTATTCACACCTGCTTTATAGGTAAGACTCACAGCTCTCCATAATGATTCAGCTAGACTTCCTTCTACTGGATTCTACTCTATGAATTTTAATGTCCTATGTTGGGAGCCATCAGAGTTGAGACAAGCAACTCAATCTTAAGGAAATAGAATTAAGTTCCTTCTAGCAGAAGTTATGCGGTGCCCTGAGGGTTTGGCCAGAAGATAAGATTAACCTGCCACTTAGCATCTTTGCAAATTCCCCTTCCTGATCCTCCCCCCTAGATAGCCCAGCCTTGGAATGTTACACCTTGGAATGTTACGCTGCCCTGGCAGTTAGCCAATCCTGTGTTGCCAGATACCTTACCACCTTGCCACTCAGTGCCTAAACCAATTATACACTGCCAAAGACCCCTCTGCATAGGCAACCCTGCCCCCCTTTGTTTCTGCTGTATAAATACAGCCATTTCAAAGAATAAAGTTGAGGCTTGATCAGAACCTTGTCTTGCATCCATTCTTTCGCATTCCTTGTTTGTTTCATTCTCTTAGGTGGTTCCTGCGTACCCCCGTTGTTGCCCCGTGGGTCGGGACACTTGATTATGTTTCTTGAAAAGGACTTGAATTATGAACTGTCTCTTAAAAAAATAAAAGTAACAAACCAACAAAGCAATGATGTTGCAGTTAGAGCTGATCAACAGCTGGACGCTTTTTCCTCATTGTGTGATCTCCTTCTCTGAAGCACATGAGGCCTCGCGGGCACCAAACACTAGTAATAGGTCCCACTCAGCACAGCACCAGGTCTTCTCACCACTAGGTTGCAATGACAGATTGAAGAAGGTGGCCAGTGGCAATGATCAGGGAAAATCTCAAGCCAGCTGTTATCCAAGGAGAGCTGCTGAACTGAGGTGAGGTTGCAATCAAGAATTCTCTTTTTAATCCTATTTACTTCCCCCAAGCTCATGCACTCTTCTTCTACAACGCATGTATAGCCCTTCACTTGGAGAAGGGACTTACAGGTACACAGAGAACTGACATTTGGCAGTAGATATTTATACTAATAATAGCCTGGGTGGTTGTCATGCCCTCATGCATCTAGCCCTCATGTCTCACAAGATGGCTGCCACAAGATGGCCACACCCACAGCGGAGGTGGGGCCCAGTGGAGGAGGTGGGTTGAGGCAGGGGAGAGCAGTTTTGGGAAGAGCTCCTTCTTCTGTCTGTTCCAGAACTTCCAATTTAAACAGAAGATTCTGAACCCTTGTTCTTGCTACCTTTGTAAATCTCAAAAAAAGAAAAAAAGAAAAGAAAAGAAAAGAAAATATTTTGTAAGTGTTAGAACGACTATTACAGAAAATAGAAAACCATTAAAGGACTTTAAGCAGGACAGTGACGTGATCAGATTTGTGCATGGTGCAATCCAGAGGAGCTGGGAGACAGACCAAGGCCCCTCCTTAGTGTATTCCTTCCATCATTCATATCTCTATCCCACAGTATTTTCTCTACACCTGTAATCTGTTGAGCCTTACAGTGATCACAAAGCTTAGATTCTAGTGAGAAAGAGATGATAAAAGACTAACCAAATCAACAAAATGTTCGCAGATTGTGATAAGGTGTAATGAAGGCTATTAACAGCAGGCTGTGTGATAGGGAATATTGGGGGAAATGAGAACCTGTTTAGATTGAATGAACAAGAGGGAAAAAAAAGAAGAAAAAAAAACTTTGTGCAGAACTTAGATTAAAAGGAACAGCGACTGCAAATATTCCCAAGACTGGTGTGTTTTAAAAAATTAAGAGAAAACCAGTTTGGTCTGTGCATTAAGGAGCCAGGAGAAAGAGGCCGGGAATAAGTTGAAGTTGAAGAGATTGTCTACAAGAATGTCCTCCTAAAGGGTTGAGGCAATATTGTTGGTGAGGAAGGATGAATTCAAGAGATGTTTCAGAATTTTTGACAGATCTAAAATGGTAGGCTTTAAGGGGGCATCAAGAAAGGCATCAGTTTCTAGTTGAGAGGTGACATTATTAATTAAAGCTAGAGAATCTTGGAAAGGGGGTGTAAGGATAGTGAGGAAAGGAAATTAAGGTCAGTTTGGGGCATTTGGAGTTCTTGTGCCTGCAAGGCGCCCACATAGAGGTGTTTAGTTAGCTAGAAACATAAGACTTGAAGCACTGGAGAGTCTGAAGACTCAGTATATAAGTTTAGGAGTCATAGATTTGAATTTAAACTCGTCAGAATGGGAGGTATCATCCAGAAAAGAAATTTAGAATAAAAAGGCAACATGGCTTAGAGTAGAACCCTAGAAAATGCTAATATTTAAGAAGAGAGAAATCCAGAAAAAAATCCATATGATGATGCATTATTAATTACAAATCATTATGCTTATTCTGTACAAATCTTATTGTGTGAGAAGAAAGGATGCTACTGCCCTAGTGGAAACACATGGTAGAGAACAGGAAATTGAATGTTAAGAATGGCAAGCATGATAGTCTCACTGGAACAGATAGGCTTCAGTGGAGCATAACATAGGATATAAGGTTATAAAGATACGGGAAGAAGGAAATGATGGAGGGTGATGATTGAGAGAGCTGTTATAGCTGGACCAAGGAGCATGGATCTGCTTCACCAAAGAAATATCCTCTAGATGCTTGAGCAAAGGAGTAGTATGCATAAAATAGCCTTTGATGGTCATTATTCTGACATCTTCATGTACAAAGAATTAGAGTTAAAAGTTGGGAAGGATTCCAAAGACGAATGTTGGAGCAAATAATATAAAAGTAAATTCAAGTGAAATATCCTACATGGATACAGTTATAAAATATTTCCACATGTACATGTGTTTATCTGAAATAGACTATGATTGCTTAATGCCCCTTCCTACTATTCTGTTTCATGCCTGGGAAGTGGGGGTGTATTAAATGACTCGGGGTCCAGTGAAGCAAACAGAAAACACACCCTATCTCAAATAGAAGGCATTAAATAAAAGAACTTAATTACACTGTGATAGAGAAGCTAAAAAGTCAAACAGGAAATGGCAAGGCAACTGAGAGATTAGCCACAGTAGGAAGCTGCTGCTTTCTCTAAGGTTGGCTGGATGCAGGGAAGAAGTAGTGTTAGCAGAAAGCAGGTGCTGAGCAGCCTGGCAGGAGCTAAAACCATATCAGGGACTCCCTGCAGAAGCTGGGAGCACAGAGAGAGGGGTTGTCCAGAGGAGAACTGGAACTAGAAGGAGTTGTAGTCATGAAAACACAACCAGACGAGTGACAGAGAAAGTGAGTGCCATACCCTCCCCGGGTCCCTTCTCCTGCCCTCCATGCTTCCATCTGTATTTCTCACTAACAGGAAGGGAGCTGGGGAATAAATACACAACCACAAATTGGCCCACAGCTGATCGCTTACAGGTGCATTTCATAGGTCACATCCACTGGAAGGCACAAGGCAAGGGAGTCCAATGAGATTCTTGGAGTTGAGTAGGAGAGTAAAGAGTGGAGAGTGGTCATCATGAATAATGCATCTTCAAGGTTTGCAATGGTGTGGACTATAGACTTCCCTTCTTGACATTTTACCCATTTAGAGTTGGTCCCATTGAGCAAGTGTGCTTGAGGCGCAAAAGTTTTCCAAAGTATTTTTGTTGTAGCTTGATCCCTCAAAACACATGATTTGCTCTACATAAGAAAGCCCTTTGTTACTGTTGAAGCAGATAGGCTTTTACTAGACTATTGAGAATTGCTAGGGATGCTTGAAATGTTTTACCTATTCTCCTGATGTCAGTTTTTGTTGTGCAGAGTAACCATGCTTTCATGTAAAACATCTCTTGGTATTATCATTAGAATAAGAACATGGACTTGAGAGGATTTTTTTTTTATATTCTACTTGGCATTTCCTTTGTTATTTTTCCGAAGTGTTGCTATCATCTATATTTTTACACACATCATGTTTTTTATTAAATATATTTTAAACATTAAAGTCAGGTGCTAGATCATTTCATGGAATATGTAGTATCAGATTTATGAGCAGCTTATGAATGGCATACGTTTATGAGATAGCTGTAAAACCTGTAAACTTATTAATTTATATAAGTTTACGAGGCTGGTAATTGGAAACTTGGCTTCCCAAATGTGTATTCACACGCCCAAACTGATAGTGGGTATCAGTGAAGAAAATATGTGGAAAATCAAATATTACTATTAGGTTTCTTAAGATCTTTTCAATAGTTTGAGCCCTCACATCAACATACTTTCCATTTTAAAATGTGCCACTTTTGGAGATTACTCAGGAGTAGAAGTCATGCTCCTCTTCCTAGGTTGTTGTCCAGTACAGAGGTGCCCAGTGTATTTAATATCATCTCACCCTCTCCCTAGCATCTCCAAGAAAACTTCTTTCATCTCTGTACAGTTAACATCAGGGTGCTTTGAGCAAAGCAATCAGTATAAAATAATGCATCAAAGGTCTAGACGCTTCTTACATTTCCAAATGCAGGACACTTGTAATGACTATTTGTTAATGGCAAACAACATCAGATGTTAGACCTTGGTCCTTGAGTTTTGGCTAAGAAAGAATTCAGAGTCAAGACTCAAATACAAGCGCAAGTTTATTTAGAAAGTCACAGAAGTAGAAGTGAGTCAGTTGGGCTGTATGGGCTCAGGAATCAAGTTACGGAGGCAAAAGAAGGGCCTTGGAGCTTAGAAGAAAGAAAACAAAGGTATGCACCTTGAGGGAAGAAAGGTGAAGGAAAGTGCATGAGAGAGAGAGCCACTCACTCTAAGTTCTTTGTCTTAAGGAACTTTATCTGAAGGTCTCAGGTGGGGAGGTCTCAGGGGGGTTGGGGAGGTTGCAGGTTGGATCTCAATAACATATTCATCAGCTTCCCAGGTATGTCCTTTCCACATCTTGGTCTCTACTGATCAGTCAGCAACAAGGCAGGGTGTCATTAATAATCCCAAGTGGTCTTAATGTCAGCCATAAAGACACTCTGCCTGGTCTTGCTGCTTTTCGGGGCCTGGAGCTGAAACACAATTGAGGCCTACATGTTATCTTCAGGGCTTAATGCTTAAGGGAGTGGTGTGTAAGGGCTTGTATGAGAATGGTATAACTTGTCTAAGGGGGTATATCACATGACCAGGGACAGTGTCAGCGGAGGGTCTGAACTGCATGTCCAGTGAATCAGGGTCTACTCTAAACCAAGATATGCTAAGGTAGGCAAGGTCTCCCTGGGGGCAAAGTCACACCTTACAATTGTCCTTGGTAAGCACCTGGGGCTTTCTGCCCTGGTGACCTTTTGTACCTGGGCTATTGTTGCTCCTCTGCTTGCGAACTGCCTACTATATCATATTGACTTGGAAAATGCCCCAAACATTAGCAAAGAAAGGACACACACACACACACACACACACACACACACACACAATCAGCTTTAGAAAGGAGGGAAATTTGAAGATGCTTAAGAATGACAGTAAAGCACCTCTAAGTTAAACTAAGCAATTCAGAACAAAAGCATGAGGTCAGAGTCGGTAAAAGCAAACCCAAAATCATAATGTGTGAAGGGCTGGCTGATGAGCTTCCAGATTAAGTTTCAATCAAGAGATTAAAGAATGGTTGTTGTCAGAACCTGGCAATTAACATGTTTAAAGCTGTGAGACAATGGCTTTAGCATATCTAAGATAAGAATATGGTGTAGGAAAACTCAGTGGCAAAATGAGGAAAAAGAAGAAACCAAGAACTTGGTCTATCTGTCCTCAACACTGATGGAGAAAGTGGTGCCCTCACTGGAAGATTCCAGTCATCAATGGTGCTTTCCTCCATGGAGGAGGATATATATTTCAAGCACTCTTAGCTGAAGAGCCCTTCATTAAGAAAAACTAACTCCCATTTGTTTGTGCTTAATATTCACCAGGCAATCTTGACTGAAGGTTATATTTCCATCTGTCTCCTCATTTATTGCTCAAATCATTTTGCCTAAATGTGAGATCCAAATGCCACTTTATGAATGTCCAGTCTGAGTGCCACCTTGAAGCCCAGTGTGTCCATTAAGGATGGTGGATGGCTGTGTCCCAACCTGGGCTCTGTCCCTTACTACCTGTGGAATCTTGGGCAAGTTACTCAACTTTTCTGTGTTCTTGTTTCCTTGTCTGAAAAGGAATTAATAGTAGAATCTGTGAACCTTTTAGTATTGTGATGATGAGATAAAATATTTTAGAGCAGTGAAATAAATATTGATTTATTTCAGAGAGAAAAGTAGAGAGAGAGAGAGAGAGAGAGAGAGAGAGAGAGAGAGAGAGAGAGAGAAACATCAATGATGAGAACGAGTCATCAATCAATCAGCTGCCTCCTGCATGCTCCACACTGGGGATTGGGCCCTGACCGGGAGTTGAACCATGACTATGCTCAACCACTGAGCCATCCTGGCCAGGCAGAGCAGTGCATTTTGTTTGATACTTCAATTTTTGTGAATTCTGTTGGTTTGAGTCAGTTCCCCAAGACTTCATTATTTGGGGGCGCTGAAAGGCTTTCTGTCTGGACACACAGGCTAAGATCCAGCCTCTGTGACTACCTAAATGATAGAAGCCTTGGAAATCACCTCTTGCCAAACTACCTTTCTGTTGATGGTGGGGGAAGAAAGGTACAGTGTAGGGTGGGAGTTGTTTACCTAAGGTACATTCTTATGACATTATGATGGCAGGTTTGGGGACAATAAGAGAATTGAATCTGGCTGTGGGGCAGCTTCTCAGCCTCTTTGCTTGCCTTTCCCCTGACCTGCATTCTGATAGAAAAAATCCAGACTACTCAAATGAGATAGAGCTGAAAGTCCTTGGAAAGTACACTGTGCACAGGTAAGGTTTTATTGCTCAAATCATTTTTCCTAAAGGCTCAGGTTCTAAGGCCAAGGTCCAGCATTTGAGGAAGTCCATTTATACAGGTGTGTCTGTCCTCTGCCCTTTCCGAGAGGCAGATAGGAGTCTGTAAGGGTTGCCAGTTCAAGTTGGAACGAGGACAGCTCAACACTAGTGCAAAATGTCAAAGTCTGGATCAGAAAGTGAAAGTGACACTGGCTAAGAACAAGGGTTTGCTGCCTAATCAACACAGCACGAGGCACCCAATTTGAGCAGGAATAAGAAGCAAAGACTGAAAAGAAAGTCATCTGACACTAGAAAGATGACAGGATTCCCTTAGCAATGTTGTACTTTGACTTCAAATCATGGAACAACTTTTAAAAGGTAATGGTGCTACATCCACTAATGCCCCTCCCCATCCATAAGCCTTACCAAGTCCTGTGAACTGAAGATATCAGCACACTCTCTTCAAATTTCCCACTAGAAGCTGCAAAACTACCAACATACAAATTATGCTGTATTGGGGATGCTCTAAGCTCCTCTTCTTCCACAGCACTCTTATTTACCCCATCTGAACCCTGACTTTTGGGCAGCATCGTCACTTTTCTTGCAGAGGTCTCCAACCCAATCACTCTTTGTCCAGACTCAGCTCTCCTTTGATTTTCCCAGATACTGATCTGGCCGCTGTGCAACTACCTCTGCCTTTTGAACAGGAGCCATCTGCTTCTTCTGCCTTCTCTACATTCCTGCAGCTGCTGTGCACTCACCTTAGCCACTGTCCCAGTCAGGGGCCTGGCAGGAGACAGATGGTGCACACATAGGGTTAATTGAAAATATTTTAATGTGGGGATGATTTGCAGATGTGGGCAGGGTAATGGGAGCCAACAAAGGTTAGTGTTGAGAAATTAGCAAGCAAGAAGCCTGCTGGCCTGAGGCCTGAAGAAGATGTGGGAGGGAGTTGTCCCACAGGATCTGTCACCACAGGTAAGGAGAGAGAGAGCTTCTGTCCCATGTGCCTGGTAGCCAGGAGACCAGTTAGCCTAACTCTCTTTCCTCCTACTGTTCATTCTCCTGCCAGAGTCTTTATTGGTCAAAGGCAACTTGCAACCACGGGAAGTCTGAGTGATGCAGTCCATGAATATTGGCCTCTCCTGGGGCAGGGAATAGGGCTGACAAAGGATCTAGGAAGGTAAACAAAGAATAATCAATGCAAACATACTCCGCTACTATTCTTTTTAAATAACACACAGTGGTTGTCTTAACTTGATTATAAACATAACATTTCCATGCAGAAATTTTTTTTTAATATAGAAATGAATATATAGGAAAATAATTCTGTTACCCCAAGCTAACTTCTATCTGTAGAGTTGTGGGTTCCACACTTTATACTTAACAAGGTATCCTGAGCATTTCCCTGTATCACTAAACATTATTTGAAAACGTTAATTTTTTAGAGGCTGCATAGAGTTTCATCCTTTAGATTCACCATGATTTGTGTACTTATTTGATTAATGTTCACATTTAAAATAATTCTGAATTTTTTTTTTACCATCATACATAATACTGAAATGACAGCTCTCATATTTCAATCTGATTATTTTCATAGAATAAAGTCTTAGGAGTGGAATTACTGAGTAAAAATTCATAAACATTTCAGGGTTCTTTATGCATATTGCCAAATTATGGTCTGCCAAGGATAAATAGGAATGCCCATCTCCCCAAGCCTTTGGCTCTTGGGGCAAGCAAGTCTAACATTTAACTTTGCTTGTTATAGTCTCTGATAAACTCTACAAAAGTAGAGATATAAATAATGTGGCAGCAGACCAGAGAAAGAAATAGGAAGAAATGTTGATTATGGAGGAGGGAGTAGAGGGGAGGCAAGCACACATATTATTTCATTTTCTATTCCCAAGGACCTGGCACATGGTCTAGCACAAAGAAAGTGCTCACTGAGATTTTTGAACAAAGGAATCCAGTTTCTATCTAGCATAGTGACTGGTGGGGTGCCCTAAGTTGAGAGACAGATAAAAATCTGCCCTGGCCCTATCTCGTAAACAAAGCCAGTCCTCCCTAGAGCAGGAGGCACTGAGCACACATCAGTCAGTTCTGGGCAGCAGTGCTGGTTGTAGCTACTCACCCAGGGCCACTCATTTTGTTCTGCACCCTGCTTTTATTTCCCTTGCTCAGTCTCTCCTTCTTCAGCACTTGGTATCTGCATTGAGACCTTCACCATGTTTGGAGTGCTATTTATGGAGCAAATTCTTAAGAGAAGTTGAATGAAGGTTAGATTAAGCAAATAATGGACAGGCAAACACAGATAAAGTGATGGGGGGAAAGTCTGAATATCAAAGGGGAGGATTTTTAAGGAAGTTCCTACCTGATTACTTCCGTGTGTGTGTGTGTGTGTGTGTGTGTGTGTGTTTGTGTGTGTGTGTGTGTGTGTGTGTGTGTGAAGTTGGAGGTAAGGCTGTCTGTTCAGAATGCATGATTAACAATAGGATTCAGTTCCTTCACCATCAACATTCACTGGCCACACATACCTTTCCTGAAACTTTTCATTGTTAGGAGCCTTCAACTTAACTGGGCCTCAGACACCTATTTACTCATCCCTGAACTAGACCTTCACATCATTTTCAACTGCGCCCTTTCTGAGATTCTTCTCTAAAGATGATTCATTCACTCTTCCCCCCTCTTACTCCTTCTTTCTATTAAATTACCTTTAGCTGTCTCCTTGGCCCTCCATCTCTCAACCTCTCTTCTTTTCTTTGTATTAATACATTTTTTTTTCTGCCAGCTTATCATCTACTATATTTAGCTATATATATATATATTTCCACTCTCATATCTATGTGAATATAAGGAAAAATTGGCATCTTTTTTCTTCCCCACATCTTCGTACAGAAAATACACAAATTAAGAATGAATGTCTGGGGAGGTTCATACTATTTGAAACATTTCGGGTCCTGTAAGACTGGTTAAATTCTGAGGCAATTCCCAGAGTTTGAATCCGTTCTGAAGTGGACTCAGCTTGAGCCTTGTGGTGAGCAGGTGGATTCAAATCTTAACTCTGATTAAGAGCATGTGCCCCCATTCCCAGCCCTGGACTTCCTGAAGGTTGACTTCTGTTTGTTTTATTTTTATTCATTACTCTTCCCCATTGGAAGATCCAAGTCACCTTACACCCACGAAAAGCATGGTATTATTTCAGTGGGACTCAGTACTAAGTCAACTCAAGTGAGCATAATTTATTTTGCACTCTGAAGCTTTACAAGGTAGAAATCACAGTTGCTGCTAATGTGGGAAAAAGAACGTGGTAAATTATTAACATTCACTTGCCAAACATGTTCAACTTTAACCCATGTTATTATTATCATATATTTTATTTTACACGGTAAAAAAAATGTTAGCTCCTATGTTGATGGTAACTAGGTAAATTCTTAAAATAAAAGGAGCATGATCTTTCTTAACATATGTGGAAGGGGGATATTATGCGTGAATATATGAACCTTGTTTCTTGGTATGACCATGTACAAGTTACTACATGTCTCTGATTTCCTATTTACTTATCTGTGAAATGGAATAAATATACTTACTGCATATCATTCTTGTTAGAATTTAATAAGTATTCTAAAGTACCTGGGATAATATGTAGCGGTGCTTCTGGCAATGTCTGCTGTTGGCTCATCACCACTCCCTCTGAAACCTGAGAGCTACATTATCCAGGACCCCCTCCCCAGTGTGGTTCTGGGTTAGTTTGTCAGTGAAAATTAGATATGGCAGTTTCTCCTATGAGGCTTTTTGTAGACCTCTTTGAGATCCGCATTTGAGATCAGCCAATGGTTCCTCTTTGCCTAGATGCTCATGGCTTCTAGACTCTTGTGGGAGTTCAGGGAAGTGATTTGTGACTATCTCGGGTCCTTCAGTTGCAGGCGCCCATCCCTTCCTTCCCCAGCTTGAGATATCCCTGTTTTATTGACCAAGCCTAGCCTGGTACAGCTCCAAACTGCCCCTATGAAAGTTATATCTAAAACCGTGCAATTTATATTTGAAAATAATCTCACTGAAACACTCACTCATTGCTTTTTTAAAAGTTATTTTTGTTCTATATCTCTACAGTGTTCCAAACTTCTTCACTAATTTCTATGTCAGGTTTTACACCCTGTCAAAATGAGTTTTATATTTGTTTACTCGTTTCTGAAAAGCCTCAAACATCTAATAACTATTTCTAAAACTGGACTTTATTGGTATTTTATGAGTCTCTTCAATTAATCTGACAAACTGAAATTTATGGCTATTACCATTACTAGTCTGTGTTATTATCCCAGTCTGTCCCTCCCTTTATGATTTACTGAGGCTGACTCTCCTGTTACGATGTTTACAATTAGTTTTCCCTCTATTTCTCCACAAATTACTCTGTTGCATGCATATGCTAAAGCTATAATTCATGAGTGAGAGTTAATGATGTGGTCACTCAATGCATTTTCTATCGATAATTCTGTGGGTAATTTTTTTAAATTGATTTTATTTAACAGTGTGAATATGTTTATTTTTAAAGAAGTTTGATCTTGTTCAGTCTCCCTCCTGAATAACCTGGAACACTGGATCAGGAAGGCGGTTTGGAGTAGAGGTAGGCATGGGATAGAGGGGAGCTGAAGGTTGATTTCTAGGTTGAGGTGGGAAGCAAGTCAGAAGACTAAGATTTCAGAGATGGGTGGAGAGCAAGATAATAATAGCTGATGTTTATTGAGCTCTTGAATCTCAGCCACTGTTCCAATCTTTACCTATATTCTTTGTTAATCCTCCCACCAAAAGCATAGAATGTACCCATTTTTTATTAAACACCTGTATCAGTCACTGTCCCAGCAGGAAACAGGAAGCATTCCAAAATATGATCATAAAGACAATTTAGTGAAGAGACCATTTACCCATAGCTTATCAACTTTATCCCATGCTTACCTCCACTCCAAACTCCTTGACCCATGGTTTGGGCAGTTTATGGGAACCACTAGGGATGGCGAGGTACTATCAATAGTTACTAACAGAATGGTGAGCTTCCTTCCCTTGGACTGAAGGAGAAAGGAAAGGAACAGAGTTGCTGGAGCCCAGCCAGCACCATAGAGGAAGAGCCATCACCAAGGTGGTAAGCTTAAAATTGTTGAAATGGAAGAAATAGCTGGGGTCTCTGCCTCTCAAACACTCCATCCTATTTCTGATGGGATGCAGGGAAGAAAAGTACGTTTTGCACAAGAAAGCCCTAGGAGATCTAGTTTTAAAAGCGCTTGGGTGTGGAGCAGCACCGCGGGGAGCATGCTGCAGGGGCTGATGGCACTATTTAATCCTGCTGATGCTCCCTGTGTTGCTTGTGCTCCCTGACTGGCCTGTTAATACCCTGCCAGGTGGGTGTGTAGGAAGGAAGGGAGGTTTCCTACACTCATTCTTGATGTATTTAGCCAGATCATGCAGAAGAGAGGATTGATAAGAAATGATCAAACAGTCTAATAATTACTAATGATTAAAGGTTACAAAGTTTAAAAAGGGACAACGTTTAAGGTCCTGCTCTATCTCTGGAGACTATGGCTCTCAGAGTTTCAGTTTTGTGTTTAGGTTTTCATGTCCAGGTAAGCGAATGAAAAGTTTCAGATAACATTAAACATAGCTTGGGAGAAGGGAATTTGGATATGTATCTTCCATATTTTACCATTTTTAAAAAGTTAGCTTTAGAGCCATGTGTTTTTATTGTTTCTCAGTTTTATAATGTCTAGTTTATTATAATGCATGTGTCTTATTCACTCGTGTGATGCCAATTTTAAAAATCTACAGTGAAGGATGGATCCCTATGTTTTAATATAGTGCTTCTTATATTGCATACTCTTCTTGATATTTTCTCTTTCTTTTAGAGTCAAAATGTAGCATAAACATTTTAAGATCATTTAATTCCAATACATATATTCTTTATTTGAAATTGGAATTGATTTCCATTTTATGCCATTAAAATAAATGTACTATATTCCCAGAAATTTAAGGGCCTTATGGCTGCTTGATTTCTCTTCTGCATCATCTTTAGTTCATCAACCAAACCATGGTTTCATAATCATTTTATGTCATAATCCATTTTTTCCACATTGTTGTGAATATGAAATCAGATGCCAGAGTGGCACTTCTGTCTTTATCCTTAAACTCCCCAGTGTCTGGGGTGAAAATAAAATTCTAATAGAAATCCATTTTTATAAAAATATCCTTGATCTCTTAAATCTCTTCCATTTGAGCTTCTGGAGCCAGTTAACTCTTACACATAGAATCATTATACATTTAAAAATAAACATATGCAAAATACCACAATACCGTACAAACAATAACTACAATAATGATGCAAATACCATCACTAATACTTAGTGAAGGTTATGACAGAGATCTATAAGTTTTCTAGTTTTCAACTGACCGCTACACAAAATAAAGAAAACTTTTCCCGGCATCCATCCTAGAACCTTCGGTGAGCTTGGGAAAGGCAGCCTCTCAGCAGAGAGCAATGGGATATAAAGGCCCTGAGTCCCCAGCACAGTGGGATGCTGTTTAACCCCTGGGCTGGCATCTGTGGACCTCTTGAACACTGGAGAGAAATAAACTTCATATTTTAAAGTCACTGCTAGTTGAGAGTATTTATGTTATTTGCAGCTGAATCCAATCTTATTGTAAGTGGTCCTCTGTGGTAGGTAGGCACTTTGCTGATGCCTACCTCTTTTAATTTTGATGGCATCCCTAAATATAAGGATGATTATTTCCCCCGTGTAACAGGTGAGGAAATCAAGGCTTAGAAGGGTTGTGATTTGCCCATGAGTGGTGAAACCAGCTCTGTCTGATTCTAGAGTCTGTTCTTTAAACAACTCTGTCTTTACAGGGTTAGCCTAATATGCTAAGTGTCTATCAAGTAATGATGTCACAGAGCAATGCCTGGCTTCCTCTCCCTAGTGATGACTAGCCTCCTTGAAGTTTCTTCAGCCCAGGAACACAGGTGGAAACATTATACACTTTAACCAAATGTCTGTGAAGCATTTTCCCGTGCCTCATCTCACAGAAGTCCTGGAGTAGGTAGATAGGAGACTCGGTGGAATCCTATTTCTTTTCATTTGCTGGAAAACAGAGATTTAAAAAGCTTAGAAACTTGACCTGACTGAAAAGAAGTAAGAAATGGTGGACCTTAAAAATGACTGCGCAGAATATAGTCAAACATTGCTGCAGTTAAATATTTTATCTTTTGTTCTCCCTGTGTGATCTACAATAATAATCTGCTTTGTGTTTATACTTACTGCTGTGTTGCTGACAATTACCTGAAAGAAAAGTTGGGGTGCTTCACTGGGCTGGAAAAAGTTCAGCTAAATCAGAAAACCGGTCTAATTAAGCAAGTTTATTCTGTCTCTATAAAAGGCTAAGATGACTCGCACATGCGTGATACATATAAAGCTCTTGCTGACACCCAATCACACGTGTGTGTTTCCATCTGTCATTGTCAATCGTGAATTTATATAGTTGACACTTATATGATAGAGAAAGGGTGAATAGTAATATTAAAATATTATAATTAATTTTTTCAATGTGCACAAATTCATGCACTGGGCCACTAGTAAATAAATAAAAGGCTTTGAGCATGCAGCAGCAGACACTATTGATGCCCTGCTTCATATCCCCAAGTGTCACCTGGATCTGCAATGTCACCTGCAGCTGTGGGCATTTTCTACACAAAGATGGCTTTCTGCTTCTGTGCCCATGGTCTCAGGTGCTGTGCCATGCAGATTTTTCCAGAACCAGGGGAGCTTACTCAGCCTGTGAGTGGGGCAGCCTGGAAGAGCTGAGTGTTTTATCATCTTCAGGGACAACTTTCAATCAATGAAGTTCACCATGTGATCCAGCATTTCCCCTTCTGTGTATATAGCCAAAAGAAATGAAACAACCTGTCAGAGAGATATATGCATTCCCATGTTTATTGCAGTGGTATCCACAATAGGGATAGGGATTAAAGACAGGGAAACATGGTAAGTGCCTGTCAGTGGATAAAGAAAATGATTATATATACATACATATAAATATATGTATATGTATATATACAAAGTACATACATATATACATGCATGCATATATGTGTATGTATAATGGAATTTCATTTGGCCATGAGAACAAGGAAATCCTGCAATTCATAACATGGGTGGAACTTGAGGACATTTTGCTAATGAGAGAAATCATATAGAGATAAATACTATATGATATCATTTCAGTGTGGAATCTAAAAAATCCAAATCCATAAAAACAGAGTACAATGGTGGTTACCAGGGACTGGGAGGTGGGGGAATAAACGAGATATTGTTTAATGGTACACCTAATAAGACAAAAATGTGATGGGGAACTAATGTGCAGCCTACTGAATATAGACAACAATATTGTATTGTATTATTAAACTTGCTAAGAGGCTAGATCTTGATTCCCAACACAACAAAAATGATAATTATGTGATGAAGGTGCTATCACTACAATGACGATCATGTTAAAATATGTAAATTATCAAGTCAACTTTATATTTACACAGTGTTCTATGTCAAAAGTATGTCAAAAATTTAATTTAAAATAATTTCACAAGTTGGTGCATGAATAGCCAGCCCACCTTCCCATGGTAGAACAACTCTGAGACCTGTTCTTCATTCTACCTTAGGGAAGTTGAGTTCTCCTAACAGTACCATGACGATAGCACATTTGGTGGGTTGGGGTGGGGAGGAACTTCTCCTTCCACTCACTTGTGATTCTTTATTCTTTTTTAGATGTATTTTTTTTTTTATTAATTTCAGAGAGGAAGGGAGAGGGAGAGAGAGATAGAAACATTAATGATGAGAGAGAACTATTAATCTGCTGCCTCCTGCACACCATCACTGGGGATCCAGCCCACAACTTGTACATGTGCCCTGACCGAGAACCTGTGACCTCCTGGGTCATAGGTCTACGCTCAACCACTGAGCCAAGCTAGCCGGGCTCACTTGTGATTCTTGAAATTACCTCCCAAATGTATGACCTGTACCCGAGTCCCGGTTTAATGGTCTGCTTTGTGGGGGACTCAAACTACTTTGTCCAGCATTATGCAGCTAGCTGGTGACAAAGCCAGGAGAGAGCCCAGGCAGCCCAGTTGAACTCTTCACCCTTAAACCAAACGTCATTTTATACACTAACTTCCCCAGACCCGTCAAGCCATTTAACTCAGGTCTCACAGTCAGGAATAGGGGTGTCGAACTCAATCAGAGAAGGGGACAAAATCTAAAATCCAGCCTAAATCGCGGGCCGAATGGTTTACTGAACAGTCATAAACTGTCATTGTGATGGAAACGCAGCGGAGTGCAGTGATGACAGCGCGGTGCGGGCCACATTGCAAGGCCTGGCGGGACGAATTTGGCCCGCAGGCCTTGTGTTTGACACATGTGGTCAGGAAGTTAATGTTGAAATGGAAATGCAAACTCCTGTTTGACTCATTGCAAAACTCTTAACAATAATATCATGCTCAATGGAATCTCAAAAATGTAGAACCTGACCATAAGGAGAGACTAGATCTCTTCCCTGCTTCAAACACTGAATTATAATTTTTTATTAAAGTAGACATTTTATTTATTGTAATTTATAAATCAACAACTGTTCATCAAAGTGTGATTGAGCTCCAAGTGATGTGTTGGGTAGGCTAGTAGTCTAATTCCTAACCTCAAGGAAATTAAAATGCAGTGATTACATTTTATTATTGTATTAATTCAACAATATTCACAATGATTTCCCCTCTCTCTCTTTCTTTCTCTCTCTCCCCCCTCCCTATATATCTATATCTCACACTAAACCTCTATCAATACAGAGGATTTGTCATTCTGTCCCCTCCACCAGGATTTCTCATAAATGTGCTTGTTATGGTATGTCTCACACTTTATTGTTGTGGCCTACTTATGGATCTGTGTCTCCCACTAGACTCTGAGATTCTCAAGGGCAGAGATCCTGTTTTATCCTTAGCACCAGTACTGGATATCTAATAATTTATCAGTTTCTTTCATATGGTCAGGGACAGGGCTAAGCTTAATAAATGAATTGCCTCATTAAATATGCAAAAGAATTCCAAGGCAGCTTCTATTCTTATGTTAATTTTACATATTCTTTAATAAAGTCTGGGGCAGGAGCTAAAAACTCCCCTAAAGACACACAACTAGTAAATAAAAGAGACTGAACTCAATCCTAAAATTCAGCATAGCCCCTTGTTCCTTTCTACACAGTGTAGTCCTACATCTTTGCTCTACTAAACCCAGAGATCACTGAAAATGGTTCTGATCCCTTTAAAACTGTGCAGAATATCATGGCTGCCAAGCCTCTCAATATGAGCGGCACCCCCAGCGGATGAGACAGCTGCCTTGTCTCAATTAACCTTTACTGAGATCGAGTTGGGTTGACATTAGCTCCCTGAGCACCTCTTCAATCACTCATTCATTCATTCATGCATTCATAGGTTTTCATTTCAAATCGCCCCTTTGTGAACCAAGTTAGGAAATTCTCATTTTCACACATCACCTATTTTGATGGATTCTGCTCAGTTATTTTCTATTTTCATGATTGACCAGCAGCCGTTTATACATTTTTTCAACCATCATCTCTTTTGCAGCAATAGGCCTTCGACCTGTGATTGCTTTCAAGGAGGTATATTACCAGTAGCCATTTGGGTTTTGTTTTTTTTTGTTTTGTTTTGTTTTGTTTTGTGCATGGGTGCGTGTGTGTGTGTGTGTGTGTGTGTGTGTTGTTGTTGTTGTTGTTGTTGTTTTGTTTTTTACTGTGGTTCTCTGGTACCAGTTTTCAAATGTAATTGAACAAGATGAATCTCTGTCACTTCTGAATCTGTGAAATCTTGAGCTATTTTCATATAAACATAGATATAAATATAGATATAGGACTTAGATATATACCAGGATTTAGGCAGATGTATACGTGTATGTATCTATATCTACAGCTATAGACATAGATATAGAGATATATTTTAGATAAATAGTCTGTATGCTTTGGAAGCCAAGGTACCAAACTTTCAGCACCTGCATTAGCACCGATGGGTAAAGTTGTATCCATTGACTTGAGATACAACTTGTATGCATTTCCTGTGGGGTGGCCAAGATGGTCTTTGTGAATAAAGTTTTATTGGAATATAACCACACCCATTCAATTATGTATCATCTATGATTGCTTTTGTGATACAATGGTAGAGCTGAGAAGTTGCAATAAGAGGCTATATAGTTTGCAATATCTAAAATAATGTGGTGTTTAGTTCTTTACAGAAAAAAAAGTTGAAATAGAGAAAGGGGCATGATCAAAGATCTCTATTTGAACCCTGACTCTGGCACTTAATAACTGGGAGCACTTGGGTAAATTGCAATCTTCCTGAACTCTGATTTTCTGATTTAGAAAATTATGTTAATAGTGAATAAGGGCATATAAGAAAAATACTTTATGATCTGTACAATTTTACCTAAATTTTATTGTTTGTGGAGAGAGTAGCATTGGCAACGATATCAATTAACAATTGCTGCATAATAAGCTACTCCTAGAACTCAGTGGCTGACTATACAATTTATTACTTTTCACAAGTCTTTAGGTCAGCTGGGTGTTGGCTAATCTCAACTGGCCTCAACTGAGTAGATTTTCTGGTCTCTGCTGGGCTCAGTCACACACTCTGTGGCTGAATGGAGGGTGGTTTTGCTGCGCTTGTCTCTTATCTTCTTTCTGAGATCACTGGATTAGCCTAGGCAGTGTCATCTCATGGTGATGGCAGAGGCGCAAAAGAGCCAGCCCAATCAGGAAAGCACTTTTGAAGACTCCCCATCATGCATCATTACTGTTAATATCCCATTGAGAAAGTTCACATGGTCAAAGTCAGAAGCAGGGAATTATGCCCAGGCCCAGCAGGAGGCCACAGCAGAGTCACATAGCAAAGAGTGTAGTCATGGGAAGTAGTGAAGACTTGAGGTCTCTAAGGCAATGTACTAAAATTATTGTTTAAAAAAATGAGCATTCTCAAACCATGATGGCCAAAGTGAAAATGAGTGCAACTTCTGTGGTCTGCAATTTGGCAACACATAAGAAAAACATTATGTGTATGGCTTTTGATGAGCCATCACATTTCTAAGAATTTATCCTAGGTGAATCATGGATGTATACAAAGGTTTGGAATAAAAATGCTAACTGTATCATTATGGATATGGGTAAAAAACTAGAAACAAATGTTCAAAAATGGAGACATAATAACTAATTCTGGCCCATCCACTTGACGGAATAATATGGAGCAATTAGAAATGAGGATAAAGAAGAAAAATGCTGACAAAAAATATGCATCATATATTGCTAAGTTGAAAAGGTGATAAAATAATTTCTGTAACATATTCATGTTTTATTAAAAATGTATATACATATGTATAGATAAAGAATGCAAATATGTTAAAATATTAATGATGGTTATAGCTGAAAAATAAGATTAGTATTAAATTTTATTTTCTTACTTGTAATTTTTTGGATAGTTGAAATTTTCCAGAATTATCATGTCTTACTTTTGTAATCAAAAATTGTTTAAACAAAAGAAAATATATTATCTTTTTTTTTTTTTAACATGGGAAGAAGGATTATAGCAACAATTATATATGCCATGGGTTGCCGATTTTTGCTTTCAGTTTTTTCCTTTGGCCTCCCAGAGACATTGTAAGATAATGAGTGCTTCACCTATTGATTGAAAATGTGTTTTATTTTAAAGGAGTGACTTGTTCGACAGGAATCATTTATGGCTATGTAGCTACGCATCAGTTGTACCACTCTTGTTTGAGTTATTTATTGTGAATTAGAATTATTCTCTGCCTCTGCTTCAATGTTTTTTTTACATACACTATTCCCTTGCTACTTGAAAATAAACCCTACATTTTAACTTTGAAACACCTAAGAGAAGTAGATAAAACAGTGGCACTGTTAGTTTTTGTAATACAAAAGTATTAAAAAATAACATAATTGCCCATGTTTGAAATATTAGAAAAACACTGGATTCAGATTACATATGGGACTCACTGACATTCTTTTCCTCTCAGTCTTTGATCTTTTCTAATATTTCATGCTTTTGTACTTGTTAGAGTTGATACTCTGGAGAGGAAGTTTCCCTCTCCCTAGTTATGTTTGGTCCACAAAGCATCCATTCTGTTCTCAAATGAAGACTACGAATGAATGTTTATGGATATAGTTAAGGCACTAAATTAGGTGTTAAGAATACTTAGAAGAATAAGGCAATGCCACTGGCCTTAGACACATAGGCTACCTAGTGCAGAACAAAATATAATAATGACAATAATAGAATAATAATTCTGATCATGTAGGCATTATATCACATAGCAAATGACATAGCAGTAAACGTTCAGAAACAGGCAGTGCATATGTTTTAGGGTCTGCCTCAGGGAGCACATCCCACCAATATCTGTACGATGATTTCTTCAGTCACATCAGTGCACCCTGAAAATGACAAATTTGCTTGTAGTTTATATAACATTCACATGCTGTTTAATAGAAAACATCTTTAGGGGAATAGATAAATAAATGGTGGTATTGCTGTACAAAGTTATATTGTAATGAAAATGAATGAACTCAATCCATGGATATCAACAAGGATGCATCTTACAAAAATAATATTGAACAAAAAAAGCAAGTTGCAAAAATATACCTATAGTATACATAAATGATTCTATTTCTATAAATCTTAATAATAGGCAAAATAATAGTAAATATTGCTAACAGATGCACATTTAGTATATAGAGTATCTGTACATGAGCTGTTCACTGTCTGCACATTAACTGGGCATTAGGAATGATAAATCCCAAATTCAGCCCCAGGGTTTTTGCTGAGAGTAAAGGGTAGTACACATCTGAGAAAGAATTTAGAGAGGGCTTTAAATGTATTGACAATATAATTTTTTTAGTTGGATCGTGAGTGAGATGGAATTTATTATATTATTTTTATATCATTTATTGTTTTTATATCCAACATGTTGTAATAAACTAAAATAAATAAATACTCTCAGAGGCTCGTAGATCCAAGTGTGACCTATATGAACACAGATATTTTCATCAATAGTAGATAAAACAGTGACAAATCGATTGAAAAGGATTTATGGCAGTGCTGTAAGGTGGAATGCATTAAGGTAAGAACTTGAACAGTTTTTAAGAATATCGACTCCATGTGACTATGCAAAGCCAAGATGGTTTGTCCATCTAGGATCCCATTCCTGCCGACAGGAAGATTTGTACCAAAGGCCCTGAAATTCAAGAGCCTGCTTACCAAATGTTGGGGGAACATTTCCACGCCTGAGAATTTAGTGCTGTTAATCTTCCGCCACATTTGTGCTAGCCCATTAGACCATTTCAGGTCTTGTCTGTTTTTATTACTTGTTATATTTCTAGTAAAGTTAAAGCTTTTAACACTGCTTGGATGCCTACGAAGTTGATGAATTCCTCCACTGCTGATGGTGTCTCACGCTGATCCTCTAATGGGTGCATTGAAATATAATCTGCTGGGTTATTTTCTTTCCCTGGCCCATGCACAGTTTTATAATCATAACCATGTAGATATTGTAAACCCCATCACTCAGAGCACAGTGCCTCTGTGAACTGTGAACTGCCAAATATTGTCATGAGTGCCTGATGATCTGTTACCACATAAAGGCAGAGCCGCAAATGAGTAAGAGACAGTGTATGAAAATCAGGAGGGCAGGCAGGCCTCTGTCAAGCCCCTAATGGACACGTGACCCTCTTAAAACTGGTCTTGCAAAGAAGACAATCGAGCACTTTCACCTGCATTGGAATATAAACCCTATTTCCATAGTTTTGAGAAAGGCTTCATAAACCCATAGCATTTTTTTAACTGTTAGGTCATGGCCTGTAAGTTTGAATATTACAAAGCATGCAAGAGCTATTACTTTAATTTCCATCTGTCAAGTAGCTGGAAATACACAGAAATGTTTCACAGTGGCTTTCTCTTATAACAGACTCCCGGTCAGCGTGGCAGTACAAAAGGCAAATTTCTGAGTGGTCCCCGATTCTGCCTCCTTGAGGAGCTCAGGTGTGTGAGGTCTTGGTGTCTGCGTCTATAAAACAGAGCTTTTCCAACTGTAAAATGAAGATAACCGTTTCTGTGCCCTGAGGTGTTGCAAAGGTTAGTTCATATTCAAAAGGAACTTGGAAAATGCAAATTATTGTATTTTCAGTAAAGCGAGGAAAACAGGTAACAGGATACCGCAGTTTTTATTTTGATTTTTTTGATATTGTGAAGCTCAATAAAAATTATAGTATTTTGTTTCCATACCTCAATAAACATCCTATGCACCACCTAGGGGCACATGCCCACTTGTTTACTTTCGGGAGGAATGACTATTGCATAATTAGCATCACTCTGATCTTACTCCTTGTGAGATAATAATACCCCTTACAAGATCTAATTCCTCATGGCGGGGCCACGTGGACCTCCCTCGGGGTCATGTAAGATGCGTGACAGGATTCTAAAACAATCTCCCTTGGATCACCATTTTTGAAATGCTTTCTTCTAATCCACATATTTCTTCCCAATTGAAGGGAAGGGAATTAGAGAGTGAGCCAGGAGAGGGACTGTTTAAGGTCACCTGTCTCACATTCAATACAGCAAGAGAGCAATAAGTCAAAAAATTTCATAGATGAGTCAGAAAGCAAGATTAGGCAGGAGTAAGGTTTAACTTATAAACCTGCTGGAAACGGGCCACAAATCTGGTGCTGAACTTCCTTGCAGCCAAATGAAAATGGAAATGCAATTGCCTATAAACTTCACAGTGATCACAAGTTAAATATTAATCTGTTGCTCAGGAAATAGCTCATGTATTCCTATAATTTGACCTAAATAATTCTTTTCCATGGGCTTTTCATGTCACAAGGAACTTAGATTTGTACCTCGTTTTTTTCTTTCCTAAGAAGAGGGGGCTGAGGTGAATCCTTTCCTTGGTTCCTTCTAGCTCTTCTGTGCTCTGACATTTTGCTGTATTATTTTGATAACTGTTCTATTTGTTTTACATTACCTGAACAGTGGACGTATTCTCCTGAATCTATTATTTAGTTATGCAGAATTTGGCAGATCTAAGTATAAGGTATGAAATGAGAAGGCTGCTCCTTAAAGATTAATTTAGGTCTTTGTAAATACTCTTTGTATTCTATATCCAGGGTTTGGAGCCAGTAAAGAACTTGTCATGTCAAATACTTCATCTTCAATCATCATCACTATCTTTGGGCATAATCACCATTCATGATATAAATGAACTATCTTGCTCATTGTTGGTATAGAAATTTGCTGAGTGAATGGCTTTAGGTGGAATAGCTTCAATGGTTTATTTTATTTTATTTTAATTAATAGGTTTTCTTTGTAGAGCAGTTTTCTGTATACCTAAAACTGAGCAGATAGTACAGAGAAAGTTCCCACCTACTTCCTCTACACATCACTCAGTTTCCAATATTATTAACATAAAAGTGGCCTAGTACACAGATTTTTGCACATTGAAAAAAAGTTAACACATTAAGCGCCATTCAGAAGACAAAATAGACTGGGTGCTTAACATGCTAATTAGAAGAAATATTTTAATATCGCTATTTACCCTTTCTCTATAATAGAAGTGTCAAAGATGAAAGAAAATTAGTAAAATGTATATGAAAATAATATATAAATTGATATTAAACAATAATAACATCAAAAACATGAGATAAAAACAACAAAAACATGAGATAAAAACAATGACTGATAAATTAATGAAACTTATTCTAATATCTTCCTATATACCACATTAAGAATAAAAACACTTTCAAAGTGCTTTACTAATTTTCCTTATGATGAAGTATTTACAACTTTAATGTCACACACTCTTCAAACTGGAGAGAAAGCAACATATAACTGACCATGTCTGAAACCAGGTTCAGGTAGGAATATTGCTGCTCTGTCTAATGTCTGTCTTTGGGCTTTATTAATAGTCATTGCAAATGCTGCATCACAGGAAACTGTCTTCAAATTAATTTAAATAGGAGGCCAGTGTCAGATGGGGGCAAATCAATTCTTGGAATCAAAACATCCTCTCCTTCTGCAGATCCTTCAGCTTCGAGAAACACAGGCGTGCAATTGGTGCCAGTGAGAACTTTGTATGTACAGCACATGAGCAAGTCAACATTTATTTTTAAATTGCCTGTGCCCGTCATATGTACCAGCCAATGGGTTAGTCAAACGGTTGGACAGACAAACAGACAGTCACTTAGCCTTTTATGTATATAAATTATGTTAATGTAGTCATTTGTTACAATTGATGATCCATTATTGATTATCATGAACTAAAATCCATAGTTTACATCAGGGGTCACCTTTTGTGTTTAATGTAAGGTTCAACCTAAGGGTTTAGCCCAGTGGTCGGCAAACTCTTTAGTCAACAGAGTCAAATATCAACATTACAATGATTGACTGAAATTTCTTTTGAGAGCCAAATTTTTTAAACTTAAACTTCTTCTAATGCCACTTCTTCAAAATAGACTCGCCCAGGCCATGGTATTTTGTGGAAGAGCCACACTCAAGGGGCCAAAGAGCCACATGTGGCTCGCGAGCTGCAGTTTGCTGACCACGGGTTTAGCCAAATGCAAAAGGTCACATATCTACCATGACAGCTTCAAACAGAATAGTTTCACTCTCCTAGACTTAGGTGGGATAATTCCAATAGTATTACAATAGTAATACCTTATGTGATGCTACCTCATTCATTTTCAAAGACAAAAGTTATACATATACTAGTGCCCCCCAAATATGGCCAATTGTTTTAATTTAGCATAGGGCCAGCATTTATTTCCCAGTTTAGGATATAAAATTTTGTGGACTTCATTTTCATAAATATTTATAAAACTTGAAAATTTGTCTGAGGTGCTCAATCCTATCATCATTTATTATTCCAAAAGAGCATGTGGTGGCTTAGCACAACACTCTGATGTTGCAACAAGATGTCAAATTATATATTCAAGACATAGCACTGAACAGTCTTTTCCTAGGGAGCATTGTACTTTTCTAAATATTTGATAAATCCAATGGAGTGATTTAGGTCTTCAAGTTTTTAAGAGTTGTGGTTTATACTCAGTAGGAAGGATTTCTACCCCAGAAACAAAAGCATGAAATTCCTGTGTTATTTAAGGATTTATTTCTTAAATGAGTTGCCCATGAAAGGAAATAAATGAGTATCCAGATACCCACACACCCAGACATGCCTTTTATTTTATACTAGAGGCCTAATGCACAAGATTCGTCCACAGGGGGGAGAGGGAGGTGGTTGGGGGACAGCAGGGTGTCCCTCAGCCTGGGTTGCACCCTCTCGCAGTCTGGGACCCCTCAGGGAATGTCCAACTGCCCGCTTAAACCTGATCACATTGGGGATCGGGCCTAAGCCAGCAGCCAGACATCTCTCTCACAGTCCGGGGCTCTCACAGTCCAGAACCCTTTCCTTCTTAACACCTGCCTATAGCAGAGGCCCAAGAGGCTCCCACCATCACCGCTGTGCCCGCCAGCCATAAGCCTGGCTTCTGGCTGAGTGGTGTTCCCCTTGTGGGAGCACACTGACCACCAGCATTGAGCTGCCCCCTGGTTGTTAGTGCATGTCATAGTGACTAGTTGATTTGCATATTAGGCTTTTATTATACAGGATGATCCTGATATTTCCTGAGGTCTCAAGATGCCAGGCATCCATGACAATCAGACAAATGATCACATTTAGTTAGTGAACATATATATTCTCAGTGAGCACATCTTTGAGGGGAAAGAAAATGAGAGAGACTTATATTTGCTTACATGTAATTATTCAACAAATATTAATTGAGGTCCTACTATGAGCTGTGTATTGGGCTAAATATAAGAACAAAAGAGTCTAGTGATGACACAGACAATTAGCAATTATAAGACAAATTGAAGGTATATGAACATAGTATTTTAGATTTCGGGGATACTTAAACCCTATCATTTCTCAGATGAAGCTAAGAAAGGTCAAAGACCAATGAATTTTTAAAAAATGAATAGTAGAGCCTCGAATAGAACTGACACTTAGTTAAGTATTCCCAAATCCACCCTTTTGTTCTTGCTTAAATAGTATTGCATTATTCTGATAAATATGAGACACATTTTTTAAAAAAGTTTATTGTTGAATGTATTACAGATGTCCACTTGGTGGTTCCCCCCCCCCCCCCCATCGACCTCTTCACCCCTCCCAGGCTTTCACTACACTATTGTCTGTGTCCATGGGTTATGCACGTTGAGACATCTTTAATAGTTTAATTTGTGCCAACTATATCCCTTAGAATAGTTAGGGGAGAAGGAAGATGCCTACAGAATTCTAGTGAAGTTTAATTTAATCTGCCTTGGGCGAAATTTAAGCTAAAGTTGTTAGCTGAGAGACATACCGAAAGAGGTATGAAAACACAAGAGAACTGTTGCTGCTTTTTTCTAAGTTTGTTACAGATCAGAATTTCATCACTGGAGTTAAAAGCATTGGGGACATGTTGAATTACTTTTCTGATTGTATCTTTAAAATTTTTCAACAGCTGTGTTTATTTTAGACATTAATCTTTGAGGCTGTCTCAAGAAAATATAAAAATAAAATGTTTTTTAAATAACAAGATCTTGTAACGAGTACTGAGGGTCACCTTTGTTCAAATATGGCTCAGAAAAGACAGATGAACCATTGAGCAATTGAACTGTATCTGGTAAAATTGAACAGATAATATTAATATATATATCTCCTCCTTCCTACCTCTTGATCTGAGTGATTCCCACCAATGCAAATTCTGACCTACCTCTTTTGTTCAGTTTAAGAAGAGAAAGTAAAAAAGATATATTAGTGCATGTGCTAGATCAGTCACTGCCCTGATTTTATCTCTGCCTTTCCCATTCTTTTAAATTAGGTTTTTCATTTTTCTTAAAGTTTCATGTTTCTTCATTTGATCATGCAGCATCAATAATGTCTCTATATTTGCAGCTAGTCAGGCTGTAGAATATATCAACTATATTTTTAATGGTACACATGAAATTGCATTATAATATCCCAAAGGCTGGAGATTGATTCTATTAAATTACAAATAAATGTAGAACATTCAGGGATGCTGGAATTACAACCAATGGTACGTTGTGTGACATATGGAATGGAATGTTTTCTTGATAGTTAAAAATTGCTTCTGTTGTCTGAATATCATAAAGGAGTTTTAAGTTGTGTTTAAAGTAAGGTAACAGAGTGAAACACACATTTCAAAGAAAATACTACAATATGTTATATACTAACCATGTTCTAGGAAAATTTTTCCTCTTTGCAGGTGTCCTGCCTCTGAGAATTTGCCTTTACCCATGGTCCATCTGAATCAGCGTCACAATGAGTTGCAAAGATCTCAAATTAACATCTAGTTGCCCTTATCGTTTACAGCAGTGCTGTCGTATAATTACATCATTTGGATCCTGTTTATGACCACACAAGGAATACGACTCTCAGTACCTTACCTATTATGCACATGGTCCTTTGTCCCCAGGGGGCTGAATAAGAAGAAAACTAACACTATTAAATGTCTCCTGTTAGACTCATTGCTAAGAGCTCCTATGTAAAGTCTTCTTGCATCTTTTTTTGTTACCAGAAGATGTAAATGTTCTGAACATGAAGCATTTCCCACTTTCCTCGATAACCACCAGTCAAGTTGGGAAGTCATGAGAAAAGGAGCAGAAAGAAAATGAAATGAACCTCCAGCTATAGTGGAAAAGGTAAAAGCAAAGTCACCCTCATTGTGGAGAATATTCATGTTTCCTAGCAGATGCCTGGGAATATCGTTGCCTAAAGCTCTCCTTTCTGCTGGTCACATTCACAGAGCACAACAGCCTGTGTGCGCTCTTGTGCAGATAACCGAACCATAACGCTCAGAGCAAGCATGGTCACTGTGAACGCCTTGTCCATATGCTCACCCAGGGGCCACTGACTGACAGCCCACTCCTGGGAGATTGCCTGCATCTCCTGGCCTGCGGGGGCTGCTGCTCCTCAGACAGGGAGCAAGGGCATGGCCTCATTGAAAATGCTGGGCAGTCAGTGCCCCCATGTGCGACCCTCAACCAAACAGTGGTGGGCTGTGGGCGAGGTGTGTACTTGGGTCATCAAAGAAGCAGGTGCTAAAGGGAGATTAAAAAGGAAATGCCCTTGAAAGGACACAGGGAGAGACCAGGAAAGCTGGGAGAACTGGGAGACCCTGATGCAAGTCTGACCTGAGGAAATCCCTGACCAGGAATTTGGTGGGTGCATCCTACATGGTGTGAGCCCCGTCAGGAATTCCTCAAGCCGAAGTCTCCCAGAAAGGAGTCCACCTCGCTCAGGAACATGTCCACCTCTATCTCCCCGCCACACCAGGTTATTAGAGGGAGCAGCCGGGGGAGAAGTGGTCTCAGCATAAATGTGGCCAGGAATTTCCCTGCACCGGCCCTGGGCCTTCAGCCAGTTAGCTCCCTGAGTAGCTGGTCTGCCAGACGGATTAAAGCATCCATTTGAGGGGACAGTTGGGAGGTGTGTCGCACCCAGTTGATTCCTCAATGGACAGGTATGAGGTAATATAGTTTTAAGTTTCATTTCTGATGATTAGTGATATTGGGTATCTTTTCATATATCTTTTGGCCATTTACTAACATATGGTGGAGAAGTGCCTATTTGGGTCTTTTGCCCATTCTTTAACTGGGTGATTTGGGTTTGTTTCTTTCTTTTTGCATTTGAGTTGTATGAGTTCCCTATATATTTTATTTATTTTTTAAAAAATATATTTTATTGATTTTTTACAGAGAGGAAGGGAGAGAAATAGAGAGCTAGAAACGTCAATGAGAGAGAAATATCTACTAGCTGCCTCTTGCACACCCCCTACTGGGGATGTGCCCGCAACCAATGTACATGCCCTTGACTAGAATCGAACCTGGGACCTTTCAGTCTGCATACCGACGCTCTACCCCTGAGCCAAACTGGTTTCGGCTATATATTTTAAATAATAACCCCTTATCAGATACATGGTTTGCAGGTGTTTTCTCCCATTCCCAAAGACAATGCTTTTCCATGACATTTAGTTACTGAGCTCTGTCTACTTTGAAGCAGGTCCTTAGCCATGGCTAACTTGGGGAGCCAGTTTTATGCTCAAAGGGAGATGCTTAGGTATGTGGAATGGGTTATTTCTTATTAGTGGGCCCCAAACATACTACTAATGCTTACTTCTCTCCTGAATTCTACCATCTTTCTGATTCCAATTCCTGAGCTTCCTCTAAAGAAGTTGGAATAGACCTTAATACTGGTAAAATGTTTCTTTAAATTATTTGCTTAGAACACTTCTTTTTCATCTAATGACACGAGAATGTGGTTAATTAGAGCTAACACAATTAGGTCAAAGTATCTGCAGAAATACTGTATTTTATCTCTGAGAGCATCACACGGCTTCAGTGTATTTTTCCCGCTAATTGAACACGGACCAGGAAAGCCAGGACAGAAGCATGTGACTTTCACACCAGGCCTATCCCCTAAGCCCAGGAGATCACCTGCATCCCCGCTCTGGCAGAATAGAATGAATTTTGAAGTTGGTTCTGCCTCATTGAACCCTTTATTAGAAAAATCATAAATCCGGTGGTCAGAGTGGGGCTCTAGGCCCTGACTTCTCAGGTGAAGTCCCCAGGTAGATGTGCCTTAAAGTTGCTATGACAACAGGGATGATGTGCTGCTCTGTGTACCTACCTATTAGGTGAAGCCACAGTGAGGCCACCCAGGCATATCTCTGCTCCTTGTTCTGTGGCAGACAGAGGCAGCATTGTGTTCTGTATATCTCATTCTTGCACCCTGCCCTCCTGACTCCTTCCCACAGATGGTACTCTTACCGCAAATGAGTGTCATTGAGGTAGGGACTCCCCATCCCCTTTCTTAGATTAGTGGGCTTCCAACTATTATAATCTGGATGACACTATCACAGTCTTCTTGGTAAATCCTCAATCCTAACTCAGCTCTATTTGTGTTTTTTTTTTTTCTATTTAAACCCCACATTACAATGGGGAGCATGGTATGGTATTACCAAGGTCTTAGTATTCAAGATAAATGCTAATTCCTATTACTATTATTTTCATACACATACTGGTAAATATATGTCAACATTAAAATTAGGTAGAATGTTCTCTTAAGGTAAAAGAAAATTATTCCTAAGAAAAGACATTCTGTACCTTTATACTATCATATATATTTAATTTATATATGCATGAAAGTTGTGCACAGGGGGGGGTGTCCCTCTACCCAGCCTGCACACTTTCCAATCTGGGACCCTTCAAGGGATGTCTGATCAGTTAGGCCTGATACCATGGGCAGTCTGACATCCTTCTCACAATTCTGCCTGCCAGCCTGAACACCCCCTAACCACTCCCCTAACAGCCTGATTGATGCTTAACAGCTCCCCTGCCAGCCTGATTGCCTCTAACTGCCCTCCCGTGCAGGCCTGGTCACCCCTAACTGCCCTCACCTGCAGGCCTGGTCCCTCTAACTGCCCCCCCCGCCCCACTGCTGACTATCTTGTGGTGGCCATCTTGTGTGTTGGAGTGATGGTCAATTTGCATATTACTCTTTTATTAGATAGTATAGAGGCCTGGTGCACAGGTGGGGGCTGGCAGGTTTACCCGGAAGAGAGTCCCAGATCAGGGTGAGAGTTCCCTTGGGGTGCAGGGTGGCCTGGGTGAGGAGCCTTTGGGATTTGTAGGCCGACCACACCCCCCGGCAACCCAAGCAGAAGCCCTGAGATCTGGGATTTATTTATCTTCTATAATTGAAACTTTGTAGCCTTGAGTGGAGGCCAGGGCAGGCCAGGAAATTTGGCTTCCTCCATTGCCTGGGAAACCCAAGCCTCCTGCTCACTCCATGGCTGCCACCATCTTTGTTGGGTTAATTTGCATGCTCGCTCCTGACTGGCTGATGGGCGTGGCTTGTGGGTGTAGCATAGTGATGCTTAATTTGCATGTTTCTCTTTTATTAGTATAGATATATATATTCACATACCAGTACTGGTCTCAGAATTGGTATTTAGAAACTAATATGAAATAGCATCAATAATGAATACTTACTGTGTGTTGGCTATGTGCCAGCACTGTTCCATTGCTTTACAAGCATTATCTCATTTAATCCCCACAGTAACACTTGAGGTAAGTACTGTTACTGTTTCCATTTTACAGTTGAGGAAACTGAGGCAGTGAAAATAAGTAGCTTATTCTAGTTGATGGATTCAAACTTTGCACTTGAACTCCAGGGCCTGCATATTTAATACTTCTGTTTTACTGCAGTGGTTCCCAGAGCATGGTCAGGAGCCAGCTGCATCAGCAAAACTTGGGAACTCATTGAAAATGCAAAATTTTGCGTCCTACTATAGACCTACTGAATCAGAAATGGGAGGTGGGGGCCCAGCTACCTATGTTTTAATAATATGGGATTCTGAGGCAGGTTAACATTTGAGAACTTTCACAGTATGCCATTCTAAGATATACACAACAACGTAAATACACATTATGTATTTTCCGTCTCTTTGAAAAAAATATTGTATATTCCTTAAGAATGATGAAATCAAGCTCTTTAACATTTATCTTATATAGTAAAAGTTTATCTTCTATAGTATAGGTCGCATTGTGGACCTCCATAAAATATTTATTAAATTGAAAAGGAAATGCTACTGTCTGTCTTGGATGACTTAATTTAATTGTCTGTAAAGATGAGATGCCAGATTAGAGAACTTTTTTGAGATTCTCTGTAGCTCTGGCAATCCCTAATATTGTAACTGTCTTTTGTTGTGTGTATTTGTGATAATCAGGAATTACATGAATATAAAACTAATACAGCATTTTGCTTGTATGTGCGATTATCGTTAAAAACACAGCATGAATCGTAGCAACATATGGCATTTAAAAATAAGCTTTTCATTTACACCAGGAGACACAGAGCTCATTTTTGTTTTGCCAGAGAGAGTGTGATATTGGTAAGTAAAGGTTTGAAGAAAGTGTTTTTCTTTATAATACACTTGAAAGATTTCTCTCTCTTATGCACAGCATTGGCACTGCATCTATCTTGCAGATGCAGATCAACAGGACAATTCAACTACTTTTCCAGAAAAGTCCTCTAGAAATAACAATATCACCATTATTAGTGATTGTATGCAACAGGAAACCTGCAATCCCACTGAAATACCTGACATGTGGTCGACTCTAGATATTACATGTGATCAAGCACTAACAAAATGCTTAGAAAAGTATCAAAATTATAATTATATACAAGAATTTGAAGTGGCACGGATTTTCTGCAGTTGTTACCAAGAGTTTCATTGAAGACTTCCTTCATTTCACTATCTCAAGGATGACATTGTATGTCCATTAATGAAGAGAGAGATAAACAAATTTGATGCTCATTTTTAATCTCTTTGCCAGTAACAAAATCAGACTGAGTTCTTATACAGAATTTGTTAGGTTACTAAGATTTTATAATGTCTATGTACAGAGCTCCAAAGGGTACTTTACTATTAATACTGCACTCCCAGATGTCTTTATTATTATTTGCTAAATGTAATTGGCAACATACACTCAAAATGTTCTCCGCATTTACAATTTCTCTCGCGCTTTTTTTTTTTTCAGAGATGCCTACATGAAGAAATGTGCTAAGAAGACTATAAATTTCTAAAACTTTTCTATCACCTCAAGCAGAAACTCTGTAACCAGTAAGCACTAACCCCCTATCTCCCCCACCCCCGGCCCACAGTAACATTTATTCTGCTTCCTGCCTCTATACATTTGCCTACTCTAGATATCTCATATAGGTGGGATCATGCAATATTTTCCTTTTGTGTCTGGCTTATTTTACTTAGCATAATGCTTCCAAGGATCATCCGCCTTGTAGCATGTATTGGAATTTCTTTCCTTTTTATGGCTGAATAGCATTTCATTATATGTACATATATATACTCCAATTTGTTTATATTTTTATTTGGTGACAGACATGTGGATTATTTTCTGCATTTGACTGTTATTAATATACTGCTATAAACATGCAATCCTAGTTATATATTAGAACAACGTATGGAACATACTGCTGCCTGGGCCTCACCTCAAATCAACCAAATTAGACATTCTGCGGATGAGATGCAGTCATGGTTGTGTGTTTTTGAACCCCCCAAGTAATTCTATTGCATGGCCAGGGCTTCAAACCCTGCACATCTTATTTTATTGTGCTTCTCTGATACTGCATATTTTACAAATTGAAGGCAAGCCCCTCCTCCACCAACCAAAAGTTTCTGACTCACTTTAGTGTGATACTTGTTTTGCTGCAGCAGTCTAAAAACAAACCTGCAATATATCTGAGGTATGCCTGTACATAAGGCAAATTAAGTCCAAGTATGGGTGCAGTTTCTTTACGAGTGGTTTCTCAAGACGGTGTGTAGGATTTAGTGTGTAGAAGCGTCACGTGGAGGGCTTGTTGAAAAGATCTATTTCCAGTCTGCAGACTGGGAGAGTCTGGCTCATTAGGTCTTGGATAAGACTTAGGAATCCCGTTTGTAAAAAAGATACCCTTCGGGGGATTCTAAAGTTGATGGCCTGGAACCCCACTCTGAGGAACGCTGACTTTAAGACTGTTTAGCTTGGCATAGAGAACTGCACATCCTTGTTGCATGATGATTACCATGCCATCTTTGCATCTTTAATTACAAGAAGCCGTTTGTCATAGGACAAACATGGGGAGAGCATTGAGATGGCTCAGAAAATATTCTTCACTTTTACACAGATATAATTCAGGACCAATCAGAACATCAGCTATACCATCTATAATAATAAAAGCATAATATGCTGACTAGTCCAGATGTCCTTCCTTCTGGACAAAGCCACAGTGGCAGGGGTGAAGGTCCTTGCATGAAGTTTGTGCATCGAGGAGCCTCTAATGCCTAATAAAAGGGCCATATACACAGCAGAGCAGAGCTGAGTGAAGGATTCTGGTACTCCTCTCCCACTGGCTCATTTATAAGTTCTGTCTTCTATTCTAGTAATCAGTTCTGATGGCTGAAAGATTTTATAGTTAGATTGCATCAACCAGTGACTTTTTATAAAAGAGGTGTTAAAATGCTTACAAAATCAATAAAATTTTAAAAAGCTTAAGCACCAGTGTCTTATGTTTTTCTGACTCCCATTTTGTGCTTATGCTACAAATGCATATAAGATAGTGACTTTCATTAAGTTGTGCTTGGATTCATTTAGCTGATGTTTACTTTGTAAGATAATATTTTAGATCATGATGTTTTAATTCTGAAATACACATAATACATACACACACACATTCAACTTTTTCAGAACTAAAACATACTTATATGCTTTATTGTCTCCAGTCACACTTCCAGGGGTGCTGATCAATTTCTTCACACCTAGATGCCAACATCATGGAGTGACAATGCATTTTTCACGTCCTCAGGTTCGCTGCAATAAATAAGCTCTCAGATTATTCCAACTTTCTACTCTGGTTAATGCTGGAAAGGTTTTTGGTATCTGATAGCCAGACATGAGAAAATTCTGTCTTCCCAAGCATGGACAGAAATGTACTTCACTTACGTGTAAAATTATGAAGGGTGTAATTTTGCACTCAAACTTTGATTATAATAATTCTTTCACTTAATATGCCCTGTTACTTCTTTGCTCGGCCCCTGGAATCTGACAGCCTTCTCTTCCCAGAAGAGAACAAATAGAATTTTGCCAAAATATGGCTTGGAGGGGAACGAGGAGTTGACAGTTTTATTACTCCTTTCTTATTTGTGTTATCCTATAAGTTTGACTCCTAGATTCTGACAGCTTTCCAAAAAGTGATCTTAAGACTTTGCAAGTGTCCCATGAATGACAAATTCATGGCAAATTTTGACTGTTTTATCAAAGCTGGTCAAACAGCACAAAGTTTTCTTTCTGAAAACCTCCTGCAGCTGACACAGAAAGGTAGTAACCTGACAGCTTAGATGGGTAAGTGTCCATGATTAGACCTCTTCCTTTGGGTCCTGAGGTCAAGACACCATATATTCTGGGTCTGGAACTCTAGTCTTGGTCTAAGAATCCAGAGAATCCAGAGATTCCCAAGAGAGCTTAAAACTTGAAGCATATAGTTAGGTTATATTTTAGCTTTAAAGCCTATAGAGGATCTGGTCCTCTTAAAGCATCTTCTGGGTGAATCTTATCAAGGTGATGATAGAACCCAAAGCCTCTCTTGAGAAGAATGAGGAATGAACTGAGAATGTTTATCTAGAGAGAAGAAAGGTTCAGTAGGGGACCCATTGTGTATCTTCAAGGACTAGGAAGAATTCCAGGTCTTACTATAGATGTGATGAGAACAGCACCCTGGCTCTCTGGATCATGACAGTGTCCTCAGCCCCTAGAGCTGATTTTAATTGATTTTAATTCCTCATACATGGGCCTGTGCTCTGGGACTGAGGAGCAAGGTTGCCCTTCAGCTCTTTCCCTGGAGCTCAGCCATCAGCTCTCACTCAGCTCCAGCATCATGGTCTTGGCATTTGGTTGCAAACAATACCATTCTGCAAAAGTCTTACAGTTTAAAGCAAGAGGCAAGATTTTTACTTCACCTTCTCTAATGGGAGCTTGTTGTCAAAACAATACATGCTGGAAAAATATTAAATTTTATACTAATAAGACCATGGAAAACATGTCTGCCCAGTGGGGGTCCACAGCGAAAGTTTCAGTATAAGAGGGCCTCACAATTCCAGCAGGTCTCTAGCAGATTCAGTGACCTTTTGTAGGACTCCTTGCAACCCACAGGGTGCTTGGTGGATGTTTATACTGCCAGGCTTGTCAAGTTATTGCCACTCCATAGATATAACAACAACAAAATGTTTAAATACTATTAGTAGAAAAATAACACTATACATTTTTGTGGAGGACACATCTTTGCTAAAAGAAGTAACTCTTTGAGGCCCAATGGATGCTAATGGGAAAGCACTTGGGCTGCACATCATTCTGAATGTTCATTCTCAGGTTCAAAGTTATTGTAACGAGACTTTCATAGCTTGATAGTGTTGGCCTGAGGGCTGCATATGCTCACCCATTAACTAACCTTCTTGTGTCTCCGTTATAACTTTCTCATGCAAGCTCAACAGGTTTTATTACAAGTAGTTTCCTGGAAGATAGGATTGTGACTTGCTATAGTCTTCTTGTCACTTAGGCAGAACCTTCGAAGGGAGAGATCCTTAATGGATTCACCTATATCTAACTGGCTTTCAGAGATGCAGGTCCAAAAGTAGATCTTGTTATTTTCTCAGAGAGAGTAATACTAATCAAAATTATAGCCACGTGATATATGCATGAGAGATTAATTTCCATGAAAGCTCAAATCACCTCATCAGACAGAATGGTAATTGCCTTAGATAAGCTCATCCTGGCCCACCAAGTAAGATCTATGTGGGAAGGCACTTGATAATCTATGTCATCAAAGCACAATGGTAATTTATGATTAATGGCATCAAACAATAATAGCTTAACATCAACGAATACTTTCTATGATACATTCTAGGGCTTTACTTATGACCAACTTCTCTAGTCCTTATGCGTTAGGAAGCATTCTAAATGCTTTCATATATTCATGTATTTCACTATTCATGAGTTAGCTATTAGTATTACCATCTCCACTTTATAGATGAGTAAACAAGCCCAGAGAAGTAATAACTTGCCTGAAATCACTGGGCAGTGGTGGAACTGGGATTTGAACACAGGTTTATGGCTCCCCCCCGTCCCCTTTTTAAATCCCAATATATTATACTCTTCTCTGCTCTTTGGAGATGCATCGAATATACCTGCACCATCTGCTCAATGAGCCCCTCCTCCCAGATAATAACATGAACTCTGAAATGTTATCCCTCACACTCATTTTCCTGATTTTCAATGTCCACACATGCTCTCTTAGATGATGTTAACCTAATTGATTAGCCATTGTCAAGGCCTGATCTTTCTGCTTTTAGCCTGGGCCATACCTTTCAAGGTGACTTTTCTCTATGTTTGACCTCATGCATCATGTGCTGTCTTTATCTGTCTGCCTTTCAAAAGGCTGGAGATTCCCCTCCAAGAGTGTGGGCTACTTGGTATTGTCAACAGATACATTCAAATGTTTTAGGACAATCTATAATACATTCAATGAAACACATCAATTAAAATTCAAAAAGAAAGACACAGAAGGGGGGAAAAGTGATGAACAAAGTCATTCTATATCTCAAAATATGTTGTCCTGGAATCTTTGCTAATATGATCGGTAAATGTCACTCTCTTTTTATTTAACTTTTTGAGAGCACCACGTCCAGCATCACACAACTAGAGAGAAAGCAGTTATTGAAATTTGAGAACTACATAAGAGGTAGAAAAAGAAATGGAGGTACAAACCATGTCTAAGCCAAAGAGACAGCTTGTACTTATTCCTTCACTGCTCGGAGAAAAATAGTATCCAATATCGATGAAGTAGGCGCTTGCAATGACAGAATTCTGTCAATACCAACTGGTGGAGTGCATTCTATTTGCTTGTCAATGCACTTTTTGATAACCAGAGGCTTTGGCTGTGCATATACAATGACAAATAAAAAGCTCATTTCAAACAGCCAGGGGCTTCCAAACATCTCAATATTTTTCATAATGTGTGAAAAATAAGGTTTTTTGCTAATGTCTTTCTCACATTTTTGTCAGAAAGTTTTAACAATGTGACAGCAATTTCTGAATCTATATCGTGTGCCTTAAATGGCTTGCATACATTAAATATTCCACTTGAAGTCTGCATTGCAGGCTGAATTTTGCTTATTCCTGGCATTATGGTACTAATGAGAGTAGCTATAGCTAGATGTTTTAAGTTACTAGAAGTAAACGGTAAAAGGCAGGTGTTTGGAACACAATTAAACCACTTAAATACCCCCATTAAAAAGGGAAATGACTACATTGCAAGTTAGAAATAATATGCTTTGAAAAAAATTGCTATTAAGTCCATGTTAATAGAACAATTGGTGGACAGTGCAGAGAAGAGTTCACTGGAGCATGGGGGTGACATTTAGTGAGTATGCTCTTATTGACTGATGCCAACCAGCTTCTGATTTGTTGGATTCTGTTCTGATTAGTGGGTATCTTGTTCTGGTTGATTGATTCCTATCAACTGTTAAATATTTAGATTGACTCCTAAAACAATTGTTAAATATTTTGAATATTACCTCCACTTGAGACCATACTCTAGCATCATCTAGCCAACAAAATCCCAATAGAGAGCTGTTATCAAATACCACATTTCCTAGCAATAAAAGGGCATCCTTGGATGTATTTATTTATTTCATTAAGTATCTTAGAATAAATACCAAAAAGAAAGCAATAGAATGGAAAGCTGCAAAATAATGAAAAAAATTATTTATAATAGTAAACAACCATTTACATAAACGTCATATGTGCCAGGCACTGTTTTAAGCACTTTACATATAATACCCCATTTAATTTTCACAGCGTAGATGAGTACTGTTAGTAACATCATTCTATAAATGAGAAATTGAGGCACAGAGTGAATGATAACTGGCTGAAGTTTACTACCTAATAAACTGCAGAGAGTGAATTCAAATCCAGGGATCTGGCTCCAGAGTCATGATCTCAACTCCTCTTCCATCTCCATTACAAAAATATGTACAATTTCATATAAACACACAAGTTAATAAATATTTTTTATTGAGTTTATTGGGATAACCCATTGGTTAATAAAAGTATGTAGATTTCAGGTGTACAGTTCTATAATACATGGTGTGTATATTGTATTGTGTGTTCACACCCAAAGTTAAGTTTCCTTCTATCACCCTTTATCCTTCAAGTGCCCATCAGTAGATGAGTGGATAAAAAAATCTGTGGTATACTTACATAGTGGAATACTAGTTGGCCATAAAAAAAAAGGAACTCTTAACTTTGCAACAGCCTGGATGAGCCTGGAGTATATTATGCTAAGTGAAATAAGCTAGTCAGAGAAAGACAAACACCATATAATTTTATATGTGGAATCTACTGAACAAAATAAACTAGCAAACAAAATAGAGACAGACTCATAGATACAGAGAACAGACTGACAGCTGTCAGAGGAGAGGGGTGTTGGGGAGGCTGGATAAGAAGGGGGAAGGGATTAAGCAAAAATCAACTCATAGTTAATAAATATTTAAAAGCGATAGACAGAAAATATATGAAGAAATAAATCCTATTCTAACTACAGTAAAAATTGCAGCCTTTTTTTGAAATTAGAGAAATACAAATGAAAAGTCATCCAATAAATTTTTCAAGGTATCAAAATGAGTAATGTGAGCAAGCTCCATTTTAGAAGGGGCATGAGACAGCAGAACCACTTCTGATGGCTGTTGGCACAGCAAATTGACTGATGTGCTCGTCCTGTAAGATGATTTGAAAGCAGCTTATTGGAATCTATGAACCATAGTTTGTTTGCTTTACATTTAGGAATTCCAGTTCTGGAAAAATGCCTTAAAATGATTGGGGAATAAAAGTTATATCTTACACAGATGTTTGCATCATTGGTGTATATAATAGTAAAAATTTGATAATAATTCAGATACACTATAAAAGGGAAACAGCTAAGCAAGCTGTGTTATACTAAAAACACAGAACATCAAATAGATAATTAAAAATAAATGTATAAGCTTATAATATGTGAGTTAAAAAATGAATCTGAAAATAAAATAGGCTCAAAGATCTGATTCACTGATTGAACTATGGGAAAAACAACAACAAAAAAGCCTATAATTGTAATTTGTTTAACATCTAGAAAAAGTATGGATATAGAAGTTGCATTTTTATTAGTATGTGTTTCCTTTTTTATTGATCTTATGGTACTTAAATTCTCATTGGCTTGCTGTCTTGTGTATCTAAAAACAAATAAAGAATATAAGGAAGCACACATCAGAAATGGGTCAATTTTATATCTAAATATAATTACTCTACATCTCAGATGTGATCCCATACGCAGCTTCCTGGGAACCCCATCTGATAGAAACAGTAGGAGAAGGCATAAGAGGGAGGAAAAAAAAGAAGTAAATGCATGTAAGGTCAGGAAAAATAGTCTGAGCATTCATCATTCTTGGCTGAAACATACATGTGAGAACAGCCCCACCCATAACTAGTCACAAATGGCCTGTCAAAATAAAAAAGTAAAATAGCAGCATATGCTGGAAACTTTGCTGTTTTTATGATAAGCAGAGACATTTTCTCGCAAGTCTCCCCTTCCTTCACACTGCTGAGAATCCAGCCTTCTGTATGCTGTGATTGCAGACTTTTTCTGGGTAAATTTTCGACTTTTTCTCACCCTGCGGAGTGATCTTCAGCATCCAAGCTGAATGTGTCTGTTTGATATTTCAAAAATAACTCGGTTCCCCGGAGCCTCTATTTCCATTTAGCTCCCATCCCCCCACCACTCCCACAATCATCGCATGTTCTCCATGGAGTCAGATTTGCTTCCATTGGTGTCATTATGAACATTAAAAATAGAGTTTCAGAGGAGAACACAGATACTCCACCGTGCTGTACATTTTTCCAAGAAGCACAACACTGCATAATTTCTCAAATGCGACCCTGTTTTCATCTTGCCAGCAATTTGGCAGTTCTCAGTTTTCAAAGGTTACTGCTCTGAATTTGTTTTCTTGGTAATCTCGCAGCCCATTTGTTCTGCCTAATGCTGAAAATCTATGTAAGATCTTGACCTCCATATGTCATACACCAGTAGATTTACCCTTTCCTTGAAAATTCTGTCCTACACTAAAAAAGGAAAGAAAAGGAATTTCATGACTTGTTAAAATGACATGTGGGTTAAATGTTTAAGGAAAAAGTCAAGGGGTCTCAAGCCCTAGGTAGGACTTAACTCTCTGACTTTTGAGAGTAAGAATATCTTTCCAATTTTCTAGGACACACACCGAAAATTATTTATCCCTGAAAGAAAACATTCAGTTAATTTACCAGGCCTGTGAGGTATCTATCTTGCTCAGAAGGTAATTCCACCTTTATTTTAATGAACATATAAAAGGGAATAATTATAGGGTCATAAACCACAACAAACAAACAAACAAACAACAAAAAAGAGGGAAGCCAGCCCTGTATACAAAATAGTGTGGAGATAAATATTTAAGTGACAAATGAACTTTGTCTATGGACTGGTCATTTTCTATGTGTTTATTGAATACCAAGTCTCCCCAACCAGCCTACTGGGATCTCAGGTTCTATGGAGTCAACAGAATTAAGGCAAGTTTCTTAACCTCAAGAGATATCATTTTATTGAGGGAGAATTAACATGCCTGAAATAATTAGAGAACAACAAATGCTAAGCCATGTGACTACATAATTTTGGAAAGGAAAGGAAGTAGAGTGTGAGAGGAGCATTGAGGGATGAGAAGGAAAGAGATGGACAAAGGAGGCGAAGAGGAAGCTGGGCTGGCATGGGCAGTGACAGTGTACCAGGCAGAGAAACAGCCTGGGTAGAGACCCAAGGGAAGAAGGAGTAAGACGAATGTGGGGTAGAGGATGCGGTTAGATAAGGAGGGCTGAGGATGGACCATGGAGCTCTGGCCCCCATGTGATAGGCAGTGGGGCTTTCCTGAGGAAAGGGTGCTCTAGGAAGAATTGTCTGGTACTGCTGGGGAATGGGTGAGTGCAGGGCAGGAAGCTAGAAACCTGATCCCCTCACTTATGCTGCTGTGAGTTTGAAATATGACCATTTCTTGAAAGAGAACCAAGGGGAAGTTTGAGGGAAGAGTCAAAAAAAGATAAAGGAGAACTTGCTGTAAGCTTTATCAGGAATAGAGTTGAGGAGTGGGTGACAAATGGACCTTACAGTTGATGTTATACTCTAAACATTTGACAACTCTGTGTGTGTGTGTGTGTGTGTGTGTGTGTGTGTGTGTGTTTATTTTTTTGCAAAGGCCATGACATTTTCATATAAGAATTAAAAATGTAATCCTAATATTTATGGAGGACTTTAAAAATAACGACATCACTGATAAATGGGGTAAATGTGGAAGGCTGCTGGTCTCTTTTCTGGTGGGTGCATATGTACACACACACATACCCATCTAAGTCTGATTTGCACAGAATACATGTCCTTTTTTATTTAATATATTTTATTGATTTTTTTACAGAGATGAAGAGAAAGGGATAGAGAGTTAGAAACATCGATGAGAGAGAATTATTGATCAGCTGCCTCTTACACACCCCCTATTGGGCATGTGCCTGCAACCAAGGTTCATGCCCCTGACCGGAATCTAACCTGGGACCTTTCAGTTCGCAGGCCGACGAGCTATCCATTGAGCCAAACCGGTTTTGGCAGAATACATGTCCTTAATCAACTAGTTTCTGACTCCCAGAGCCTTATGCTCTGTGGGCCTGGAGCTGTTTTGCCTCTTACCCCCCTAGCCCCCTTTCATGATGCCCCTTCCACTCTCTCTCTGATTCCTCAATGCCAGACAGATCTGGCCTTTGCTGCTGCCTCTCAGTTGTCATTGTCCATTGTCTACTTGGAGATAATTCTACTGAGTCTTCCTTGAGTCTAAATCCTACTGTCCTTTGCATCCTCCCAGGGCCGTGTGTTACTCTGCCATCCATCTTCCACTTTTGTCCAACTTGGGGGATCTGACTGGCAGTCAGAAGTGCCCAGTGCTGGGGCATTGGCCTGATGCCAGGACTTTGTTGACTGCAGCGATGTGTGTAGATTAATGAGCACAGAGCACACACGCACAATAACGGGCAATCAGGCTTTCCAACTGATTGCGTGATTTATAGAAGAGATGGTCCAGCCCCTATAATATACAGCAGTGGCATCATATGTGTGAACTAAGAATCTGCGAAATAAATCAAGCCCCAGAACCTTTAGAGGCTACATGTGCACCAGCTGGTCAGCGGGAGCTTTGTGGTACAAACAGCAAATAGGCAAGGATTTATTTATTTGAACTCTAACATGTATGCGTGACTTTGCATTAAGAAAACTCCAAGGGGAATGCTCCACATTTCATAGTAAACAAAGGGTGAAGAAAAATGTGTTAGGAGTGGTGATTTGGCCAGTAATAATCACGGAAGAGCAATAGCTTTTTTAAAAAATAAAATTAAAGCTCTGATGCACGACCACAATAGATGCCTATCTGAGGCAGCCTCCAGTGTGTCACTGCTACTGGCTTTGCTTTAGACTCTGTCAGCTATACAACCCATGCCACCCAAAGGGATTTCACCACGAGAGCTCTGAGCTCTTTCAGAGAAAGAATGTGTCTGTGACATAACAGAATTTTAATGCTTTCTTTCATCAAAGCATGAAAAATTTATTAAATTAGAAAAAAAAGTCAAGATCTTTAAAAATTAACATTTATTTTTTGTTTGTTTTTTTAAATATATTTTATTGATTTTTTTTTATTTTTTTTTTTTACAGAGAGGAAGGTAGAGGGATAGAGAGTTAGAAACACTGATGAGAGAGAAACAGTGATCAGCTGCCTCCTGCACACCCCTTACTGGGGATGTGCCCACAACCAAGGACACACTCCGGACTGGAATTGAACCAGAAACCCTTCAGCCTGCAGGCTGACTCTCTATCCACTGAGCCAAACCAGTCAGGGCAAAAAATTAACACTTCTTTATGAAATTGTAGTACAAGTCAAATTTAGGATTTTCTAAAAATGAAGACATTAAATAAAGCAAAGTCCATAGATTTTGAACAACTACCAAATGTATTTTTGTCCTAAACTTACTTTGGTACTTTAAAAAAGAAAAAAAAAATTAAGTAGGATGGAAATTTATAACATTATAAGATTTTTGGGAAAATCAGAACACTTGACAAAATTCTTTTAGTAATTTCACAGTTTAGGGGAAAAAAGTATCTTCAAAGAATTATTGAGATTCCAGGAACTTCCAGGCACTACGCCAGGGTCTAGGCATTAAAGAAGAACAATCAGTCCTGCCTTCCTAGAGTTTATGTCCTGGAGGGAGAGACAGGAGTAAAAAGTAAACAAATCCATGAGATAATGATAAAGTATGACATTTCACATGAAGGCAATAAACAGGGTTTACAAGAGAGCTCAAAAATGGGGTGAGACAGTGGTCAGGAGGACCTCTTGGCAGAAGTGGCATTGGGGCTGTGATTTAAGGGATGCAAACAAGTCCAGAACATTTGAGTTAGAGGACATAGTGAATGGAGGTAATGAAAGGAGGCCATTCTGTGCAGGGCTGGAATTAGGGTAACAGGGGCAGTTATGGAGACCCTGGCCTGCTCTTGTGGAATCTCTTTGGCCATCACAAGCAATTTGGATTTTTTTCTAAGGGAATAAAAAAAAGTCATTGAAAAGATTTGAGCAGGAAAGTGATCCGATCTGATTGTCAGGATCCTATTTACATTTTTGAAAGATTACTTTAGCTCCTTGAGGCAAATGGGTCAGAGCTGGCAAGAGCCGGGACAGAGAAGTACCTGGAGTCACTGAGGAAGTCTGAGGAAGAGAGGATGGAAGCTTGAAGTGGTGCTCTGTCAAGATGGAGACAAGTAGACATGCTTGGGTACATGTGTAGGTGAGACTAACAGGACTAGCATATGGGCTGAAAAGACGAATCAAGGATGACTCCCAGGCATTTTGGACTTGATAATGGTGGATAATGGTGCTATGTACAAGGCTTGGAGGGAGAAACAGGGTTTGGGAGGAGGAAGGAGAGATAACTGAGGCTGACAGAAGAGAATGGTGGAGACAAGAAGGCCTAAACACAGATAGATTAAGCCATTGAATGAGGCCTGGGATGAAACAATTGTATGGGTGGAGTTGGAGAGAAAGACAGTGAGTTGAATGCTAAAGTCCTTAATGAAAGACAGGGGAAAGGGGTGGTGATTGTTGAACAGCTGGAGAGGGGTAGTGAACATCATGAGTTTCATGTGAGCAGGGTTTTTAAAGGAGGAGGAGAAATGGTGGAGTGGGGAGAGAGGAAAGATTAATGGAGTGCCACATGAACCTCCCTGAGAAGACTACGGGGGACAGGCAGTCCCAGGAGCACTGAGAGAGGAGTTTGAGAATACCGAAGTGCTTCCTGAGCAGGCAGGTGTTCCAGAGGGCACCGTGATGTATAACTGATATATATCTTTTATCTCCTTTGACCTCATTTTTTCTCTCCCAGCCAAACATCCACACCTTTTCACCTGGAGCGAAGGCTCTTATCTTTTGACCTGGATCCTCTAGCTCACTACAAATTCAGAGAGGTGCCAGGTGGAGGCCAGCCATGGCTCCCTCTTGGTTTCTGCGGGTTGGAGCACATTACCTAGCAACTCAGAGCTTTCCAGGTGGTGACAGAGTGTAGCCCAAGGGGAAAGAGATTCCATATTAGACACGTAAGACAAGGATTATACTGACAAACTAGCCCAAAATTGAACATATCACTGTTCCCACATGCAGACAGGTACAGAAAGCCTTCTCTATGCACCTAGGCCTTTGCACAACAGAAACCTGTGCTTCTGCCCTTGCTCAGAGATCATTTGTGCTCCTTACGAACTTAGGTTGAGTTGCCATCGGTGGTGTAGACTGCAGGTGGGATGGAAGTGGAATTAGAAATAATAAAGGGGAAGAAGAAATTACATCAAACAATTGTTCTCCAATTCCTAAGCAGAAATAAGAAATAAGAAAGAACACCGTCACTCATTCACTGTGATGGTACACCCATGGGGTATAAGGCTTCAAGGGCTTGGGAGGTTATTATGGAATGCCGGGTCTCTTGTACACATAACCTAAGAGCCAGAGGCACTGAAGAAGATTATCTGAGGATCCTCACGCAACAGGGTTTCTTCCTTTGGAAAACTGTATTTTAGACTGAGGCCTCAATATCTCACAAACAAGTTAGTTCTGACAGCTTACACTTTAGCTTGGGACAATGAGAAATAGGCAGCCATTCAAAAACGTAACACCTCTCCCTCTTCTTCCTGTACCCCAAAACTCTACAATGCTAATAAATCCCATGGAAACTTTCAAACCAAACCATCACTTGCTCCATCACTCACTTCATTGGCCCAAATATATCTTCAACCTTGCTCATGCCCCCAGAATTTCTAGCTATGGTACAAACAACTTACCTTTAAGATATAAGATTATGAATTCAATCTTTTTCTAGGCCATCTGGCTTTCTTCTTGTTCAAGTTACAGAATTATCTTCAACTATGTCCAACTCGAAACAGCTTTAAGCCCAAGTAGATTCAGGTCAGAGAGTCTACTTCATAGTTGGTATCTAATAAGGACTATTTTCTTTCTTCTATTATCATATCATTATCGGTCTTGGGGCATTCTTATGAGCACATAGTCTTGGCATTTTCTATTCTTCTTGACCCCCTTTACTATTGCTAACAGGATATGCAGAAGTGATAGAAGTTTTCTTCCCTTCATTTCTCACTAGTTAAACAGCTGAAGCTGGATGGATCAGAAAATTAGATTTACTATAAAGATTACATATAAAATAGAAAAGCAAATCAGGGATGAGGTGCTAACTCCAGCCACAAGTTAGAACTGAAAACATGTAAGCAATTATTGAGGGAGACTTTGGTTCGCATAAGGTGGTCAGGTAGATTTTCTACCAAATGGTATGTCACCAGCTCTTGATGGTTAGGAAGAAGTCAGCTCTCTGCCAGTCAGAACATAGTGGGGATGAGGTGAGAAGAGACAGTGCAGATCTGGACTTCTGCCACAGGCTCAAAAAAATGCGGGAACACCGTTGGCCTTGAGATACCCAGGCAAGAGGACACTTTGTGTTGTTTTGGTTTCCATGGCCACCCTTCCAGTCCCACAACAATAGGACTTGGTACAACTGCCTACCAATGACTGGGTGGCAGAATCCCAGCTCATAGCTAGGGATTTATCATGTCAGTTTTCTCACCTATGACTCTAGGCAAAAAAAATAAAATAAAATAAAAAATAGTAAGAGATTAGTCATCTTTCAGAGTACATGATGCCTCTCTCTGTAATTCCAGCACTTCCTTCAGGCAGAATGTTGTGTGTTTGTCCATGTGGGTTTTTTGTTTGTTTATTTGTTTCTTTATTTAATAAAGTACAGCAAATTTTAATGGAAGGAAATTGAGCCTGTATCATTGCAAGTCTTCAGCCAGCTACTACAAGGCTTGTCTGGACAGGCTCACGAAGACTCTGAGCTGGTGGACAACTTTAATGCCAGTGACCTCCTTAATATTGCTAACAGGATATGCAGAAGTGGTAGAAGTTTTCAGAACTCTTGCTGATCACAGCTACCAACCCTTGCTGATCACAGCTTCCTGGCACAGTGGAAGATTTCTCTGAAAAGGTGCTGCTTAAAAAAAAAAGAAACGTTTCTCCCAGAGGCTCTTCTTAGCACATAAAAATCCTAATCACTCACTATTCATGTTTTGTTTTGTTTTGTTTTTGTTTGTTTTCCTGTAGGTTCATTCTCGCTGATTTGGTGAACCTGAATTGTCATTGAGTGACCATCATTTTCACTGGGGGGATATGTGGAGAGAAGGTGTGCTTATTTAGGTTTAGAATATGCATTAAACAGAGCTTGCCACACCAGAACTCTAAATTAGGTCTTTGAATCTACAAATCATGTGATTGCTATTACACTCAACTGGAGCCCTACTTGTGCATCTATCACCAGGTAATGATAGCATGGCTTTTAGAATTAGCTTATTAGACAGCTACTTCAATCTTCCCTCTGGAAATGTGGAAATTGTACAGCTGATAATATCATGGGTCTCAGGTAGCAAAGAAAAATGACATTTAGTTTTCTCAATCTATAAGCAGTTTGACTTTCTTCATAAGAAAAGTCAGGAAAATCCAAAGAAACTCCAATGTAGCATTGGTATTTGACAACCAGGGAGCATATTTTTCTATTTCAACAGTTAGATGCATCGCACACAAAAGCAAGAGTAATAACTGGACACTAAGAATTACCATAACCAAACCAATATTTTCCCCAAGATTGAAAAAACAAGTACCATTTAATAATAGATGACACAACTCCCACACTTGGCAAAGCAATATTTTAAAACTAAAATTATATTGTAATTAGCCTTTCAAAAATGTGAACACTTCAATATAGGAGTCCATTAATAATCTAACCGCTGCTGCTGCAAAGCATGTTCCTCCCACACGTGTAACTTAATTAAACTCAGTTTCTTGTTCCAACCATCAGACAGACATGAGGAACAGGTGGCTTCCAACTTAGAGATAATGGAAAGATGTGACACTTCACACGTCCACATGAACTTATCTAAGTGTCTTCCACCTTCTTTCTCCTGGCAATTTCCATTTTCAAACACAGATTTGCTTCTACTTTATAGAATTTAAAGTTCAAGCATGACCTAGGACAATTCTAATGAAAATTAAATGTAGATTTATACAGTGGTCTTTATTATTCCTCATACAAATATCTCAACCATTTCTTCCCTCAAAAAAAAAAAAATCCCCTTACTTTCTCATAGAGCTAGGAGGTTAGATAAGTGTTAAGAATAATTACACACTAAATGGTGTGATTTCAAGGACAGTGAGAGGGGATAACAAATGAAAGCCACAACCTCTACCTGCCATCTCTTCTTTCTCTAATGGGCTATAAGTCAAGTGTCATTAATTCAGAAGCCTGGAGATGCAGGCAGGTGGCTGGAATGAGTGAAGATGACTGAGTGTAGGAGAGGAGGAGTTTTGCTAACTGGAGAATGCATGCTCAGTCTAGACTGGCAGCCCCCACCCACCTCCAACAGATCTTTGTTTTGCCTTCACAAGGGTTGCCAGATCATCCGATGCTTCAGGATAAGAAGAAAAATTCAAATTTTATTTTTTTAAAATGTGGTAGTTAATTAAAAAATTTAAAGCCATCCACCAGGTAGATCAAACCAATATACAGGCCTAGAGCCACCTTGGAGGACCACTGCTGATTAGGATGTTAATTTGCTTTGCCTCCTAAGAAGAGAGATGATTTATCAGTCAAACTTGCCATGAAGTACATCTATGATCTGAGAAGGAACTTTGAAGAAGGAAAGAGGCAAAGTAAGTGTGTGTGTGTGTGTGTGTGTGTGTGTGTGTGTGTGTGTGTGTGTGTGGCATTGTAGGAGGGAGGAGGCAGAGGTGGGGGGGAGAGTCCCAAAGCATACTAAGCCTCAGAGGTCAGAGAAGAGGGTCTATTACAATTAAAAGATATAAATCATAGGGATGTTGGGGACACAGTTGCACAGAAAAGAGAACTGAGGTCCATCTCTGCGTTCTCTTTGAGTAGGTCTGGCACTGTAGCAGGACTGCTGACATTGGTGATGAACACAGGAGTGCTTCCCTGAGCACTCAGGCTTCCATTGGCTTCTCTTGATGTCCTACAGCAAACACCTGATTCCTTCAGCCTGGACAGAGTGCAGAGAACTAATCCCATGTGGCTTCCAATGAATAGCCTTCCAGCTGTAATAAATGGGAGTTGGAGCATTCACACTCCAGTTTCTCCATCTTCTGGGAGGATCACTCCACACTATTTACAGAGTTCCCAACAGGATTGAGCTCCATGTGTCCACAGTGGTAACCATCTCCACTAAGCACCCTTTACTATTTTCCTGTCTTATTTCCCCACTCTCTCCCTTGTACTGCTTAAGATCATCACCCAAACCATTTAAACTCAACTCTGAGTCTCAGATTCTGCTTCTGGGGGAACTCCAGGTAAAGCCCTAATTACCATGAAAACATCCCCAAAGGTCTGGCTTGTATTAGGTGATCTAAGACCTTGGAAGGGATTTTTATATGATTGAATAGGTAGTACCATGTTCTCTTGTCTCAAAATTAGGATCATTTTATAAGAGTTGACACTCTAAGTTCAAAGTATAATTATGAAGATCAAATAAAATAACGTTCATAATGTGCTTCACATGTTAGCAAGTGTTACATAAATGCTGTTTTATAACTCTCCTTGTTATTAAAATCCAATAATGCTGTGTCTCCAAGAACAAAGATGGGAGTGATGGTGGAGAAAGAATAAGCAAGATGAAGTTCTTGCTGAAACCGGTTTGGCTCAGTGGATAGAGCGTCAGCCTGCGGACTGAGGGGTCCGGGGTTCGATTCTGGTCAAGGGCCTGTACCTTGGTTGCTGGCACATCCCCACTGGGGGGGCGGGTGGTGTAAGAGGCAGCTGGTTGATGTTTCTCCCTCATCAATGTTTCTAACTCTCTGTCCCTCTCTCTTCCTCTCTGTAAAAAAATCAATAAAATATATATTTTTTAAAAAAGATGAAGTTCTTTGCATGGTAAGTCTCAGAGCAAACATGTCTGACTGCATGAGGCAACTTTTATAAGATGCCTTTAAATTTATGACATTGAAACAAGGTAGGTGAGTCCATCAAGGTAGCACTGTGGAGACCTATTCTATTTACAACACATTTAATGTATTTAGAAACTGAGTTATTGTTCCCAGGACTGGGACAAGATGAGAGTGGCCGACAAAAGTGGCCAATGGAACACATAAAGCCAGAGCTTCACAGAAAACTTCACCTGTATAAACTACAGTGACTAATTCAAACAATAAAGTATTTAGTGTCTATGAGATTATTTATAGTAGAAAATTAATGTGTCTTTTATACCTGATTTAATGGTCCTTTAAAGAGAAAAAGTATAATCACAGCATAATCAATGAAATGAATGATATTTACAGGTTGAATAATAATTAATTATAAGAAAGGGTGATAATTTTTTTCTTTAGCATTTTTGACAGTTGTGGTAGCCTTGAGCTGTGGTTAGAAATAAGTAACAGTGTGTGTGTGTGTGTGTGTGTGTGTGTGTGTGTGTGTGTATAAAGCTGAGTGCTTTAAACACTGTATGCAGCAGATATGTACAGGTAAACCTTGTATTATGGCACTGTGTTTTTTTAAAAATTGAAGTTATGTGGCAGCCTTGCTTTGAGTAAGTCTATTGGCATCATTTTTTTTCAACCGAATTTGCTCACTTGTGTCTCAGTGTGACATTTGTGTAATTATAGCAATATTTCAAACTTTTTCATCATTACTGTTTTTATTATGGTGATCTGTGATCAGTGATTACTTCTTTCCAGTTACTATTATAATTGTTTTGGGATGCCATGAACTGGGCTTGATTAGACAGGGAACTTAATCCATAAATTCTGTGCATGTTCTGACTGCTTCATTGACCAGTCATTCCCCCATCTCCCTCTCCTTAGGCCTCCCTATTTCCTGAGACATCACAATATTGATTATTGTGATGAATAATATCACAATTAATAACCCTACAATGAGCTCTAAATATTCCAATGACAGAAAGAAGTGGGCATCTCTCATTTTAATTCAAAAACTAGAAATAATTAACCTTAGTGAGGAAGTCATGTTGAAAGCCTAGAGAGGCCAAAAGCTAGGCCTCTTATGCCAAATAGAAAGTTGTAAATGTAAAGGAAAGGTTCTTGAAGAAAATTAAGAGTGCTACTCCAGTGAACACACAGATGATAAGAAAGCACACCAGCCTTTTTGCTGATATGGAGAAAGCTTTAGTGGACTGGAGAGAAGATCAAACCAGTCACAATATTCCCTTAAGCCAAAGCCTGATCTGGAGCAGGACATAACTCTTTAATTCTATGAGGGCTGCATGAGCTGAGGAAGTTGCAGAAGAAAAGTTCAAACCTAGAACAGGTTCATGAAGTTTAATGAAAGAAACTGTCCCCATAACATAAAAGCCCAAGGTGAAGCAGCAAGTGCTGATGTAGAAGCTGAAGCAAGGTGTTCAGAAAATCTAGCTCAGATCATTAATGAAGGTGGCTATGCCAAACAAGAGATTTTCAGTGTAAATAAAACAGCCTTTCATTGGAAGAAAATGCCATGTACTTGTAGAACTTCCAAAGCTAAATGCCTGGCTTCAAAGGTCAGGCCGACTCTCTTATGAGGGGCTAATGCGGCTGGTGAGTTTAAGTTGAAACAAAAGCTCATTTACTATTTCAAAAATTCTTGGGCCCTTAAGAATTACGTTACCTCTACTCTGCCTGTGCTCTATGAATGGAACAACAAAGCCTGGATGACAGCACATCTGTTTACAGCATGGTTTACTAAATATTTTAAACCCACTATTGAGTCCTGCTGCTAAAAAAAAAGGTTTCTTTCAAAATATTACTGCTAATAGACAGTATACCTGGTCACCCAAGTGCTCCGAGGGAGATGTACAAGGAGAATAATGTTGCTTTCATGTCTGCCAAAACAACATCAATTCTGCAGCCCATGAATCAAGGAGTAATATGCCCATAACAACCTGTGGGGCATGTATTATAATTATCCCCATTTTACAGCTGAAGGAACTGAGATAATTTGCCCAAAGTCATACAGCTGGTAAGTGGCAGAGCTGGAACATGAACCCAGGCACTGTACTTTTGGATCTTTCTAACTTCATACAACACAGTCTCTCTAAGATGGAGTGTTTATAAGCATTAGGTACATGTTAAAGCAAGAAATTCATTATTTTAACTTTCCTGTGCATTCCCAGATCATCCTTCCTCTGGCTAAAACATCTTAAGCATCTCAGCAGGAAGCCTCTCTGTCACAGTCTTTTTTCATTTGCATTGTTCACTTCCTACTTCTACAGGTTTAAATTCTATACCCCCTTTGCTTAACACAAATGCTACCTTGTCCGAGGAGCCCTTCCTCTTAATTCCTCTTATTTTCTGCCACAAGTGTCATATCTCTCCTTAAAACACCTTCATACTTTATACTAATTTTATGGAGCTTGTCACCCTATACATCAGTGACATATGTGTGACTTATCCCCACTGTAGCAGCACACTCTTTGTGTTCATTGGGGACCTTTACAGTGGGAATCTCTCACAATGGCCTACACAGAGCCTGGTCATTATATATATTGAAAATGAAAGATTTATAAATTAGTGGATGGGTTGGGATCATTGGATTGAATAACAATAATTTCTACCTATAACCATTTACCTCTATTTTACAGGTGAAGCAATTGGTGCATAGAGAAGTCACTCAAAGAAGATTCTTTGAACTTTCCCCATACCCAGGAGTAGCATAGAGATACAGATGCCATGAGCACCTAAGTCTTGCAGAAATTAACTAGCATAGCTGCTTGCATGAAATAATGACTGCAGTCTGCTCCATGAGCAATTGGTGGCAAAAGGATTCTGAGAGTTGTTTGAGGAGATGGATGTAAATATGCATCCATCTCCTCAAACCAGGGTAATTTTCTTACCTTTTTGGTTTTTGCTGCTAAGGTCATTGCTTTTGAGCATCACCTTGCTCTGATTCATGCTTTGCTATAGATGTTGAAAAATATCTCATTGATCAGGTTTTACCAACTGTACAGGCAAGAGATCATGAAAGGAGAGAGTGGCTGACATGGGCCTGATTACTTTGCTTACAAAAGCTTTTTGTAGCTGTCATTATCTGGGCTTTGCTCCTGTATACTATAGTGTCAATTTCTTAGAGAGATTGAGCAGGGCTGCCAAAGACATTCTTCTTTGTCAAGTGTTGCACATATTATTGAGTTTGTACCCAGGGAAACATTTATCTCTTGTGGCAGCCTTGCTGCCGTGGGAGAAATAGCAGACTCAGTCCTAGTGAAGTTTAAGGAGGTCTTGATAGAACAGAGGGATGGGTGTAGAGCGAATGAGAGTCATTAGTTTGAGGATGTATGATCAGTGTGTCAGCATAGTAAGTTGACACAAGGATTGAGAGTCAAGCCTTTCACAGCTCAGTTGAGATCACTATGTGTTTCTTAGACACACCCTTCTTTGACTTCTATTACAGACTATTTTTAAAAGAGCCAACAATGATTCTTTATTAATGATGAGCAATAGCTGTATTTGATTTATTGGTGATACTCAGGATTTTATTTTTTGAATCATAATCTTACTGTATCTTAATCCAAAATACGTCAATATCATCACAACACACAATGCAATCAGAATGCTCTGGTTAAAATGGTATTGTCTCATGGACTGTTTCTTCCTTTTTCTACCTGCTTTAAATATAGCCATGGTACCAGGGCATCTCTAAAAGAAGGAGCAAAGTCTCTACCAACTGCATTATCAATTGTTAACCAAGAGCTACATGAGACCATAGTTTATGATGCAAGGGGAAGAAAGAATGTAATTGCTACTTCTGATGCAAGAGGCAGAAATAATCCAATTTTGATGAACGATCTATATTTGAGCATGGAATTAGAAAAACCCTTCTCTCTCTTGTAAAATGGGCAAGCAGGGTATAGATACGACTGAAAGAAAATGAATATCTAGATCTTTAAGTATTCTGACCCAAGGATTCTGCTTGATTTTCTTTCTCAGGCACAGCAGTATTGGGGGGGAAAACACCTCTGAAATTTGACACATTCTGTATAAAGTTTTATTTATTGCAAGAAACCAATATTCCTTTTTTCTCTGACTTTTCACACCAAATGAATTCAGCACACAACCCCAGTTTAAAAATAATATATTTTCAGAAGAGAAAAATCAACTTGCCTGTACATGGAACATTTCCAAAGAGAGAACATGAACAAACAGGTTTTTAATTTCAGGTGGGAAGTAAGCCTTTTGGTCCAAACTTAATTGCAGATGAGAAACTCTCATGTCTAGGACTTAACTAGCTACCACCGGATGATGGCTTACTTTACATATACAAATTAAAATCAAGTTATTTATTTATAGAGGAAATAGATAATTAACCATATATAACACACAGCAACAGTGAGGATCTCAGTTTTCTAGAAATCAGGTAGCTGAGGATGTTTTAGTCATTATCTTATCCCTGGAGATCATGTTCTCCTTCACACAAGTAGCATTAAGCTGCTTTTTCGGTGAAGATTGACAACCTGAAGAGCTGTACCTCCCAGTGCTGAGTAGAGAGCTGGCTGTGTGGCAGCTCCCAACCTCTGTGAGAGTTTAATCCTCAGGAACTAACTGCATCTTTACCCGCAAGACTATTTATTTCAAAGAGCAAGTATCTGACTTCTCCCGTTTTATACTCTGCTGGGTTTTGAAAATTGGAAGCACATTGTTCAATTAAGAACCAATTAATGTGACATTCCAGCATGAAAGAAGTGTGAGGCAAGAGGAACCCACTGCAAACTAATCAGGGTAAAGTTTTATCGAGTTGCTGTTTCTTAAAGGCATAAGAGTGTTTTGCCCTTATACCACCTCCAGCTCTTCGAACTTGAGTTCTTAAACTATGTGGGGTCAAGCTGAGTCAGGATCATATGGCGCTCTTCCCAGAGGAGCCCAATTTCTGCAAAAATGTGCGCCCCGTGGGTGCACTCTTTCTCTCACATTGGTATTTAGTCATTACTTTGCAGCTGATGTTCCTGTGTGTCATGTGATTTGAAAGATAAATAGCAACCAGAAACCCAAAGGGCAAGTTCTCAACCCAGTTCTCTCAGGCACAGTCTGTGCGGTAAACTTCAGTCTCCTCATCTCTGAAATGGAAGCAACAGGATCTATTAAATGGAACAGAGTGGCCGTGCCACTTGCTACCAGAGAAGAATAAGCCCTGGTTTTTGAATAAGTGCCAGCCTCAGCAATTAATCCATCAACTGAAATTCTTCTTGCAGTTTCAATTAGATTGAGAACCCTTCCCTGGTTTCCACTCAGGCTGTTGTGCAACATTTTCACAAGGCTAACAGCTGTCTGATTCCACCCCAGAGAGAGCTCTATTTCAGCTTCTCTTGCACGTCTACTTCGTAAAGCACTCCGGGATCCAGGGGGTGAAAGGCACTTATCAGCATCGCAAGATGACATTTGTTAGTCGCAAGTAAGGCTTGCTAAAAAGGCCGGCAATGATTACATTCTTGTTAACAAGTCACTCAACATTCTAGTTGCATTTACTCCACCAAGATCTAGTTGAACATCAAAGAACTTGGAGTAGCAGATTTCATAGGGATTTTTTTAATGTCTGAAGATCTCCTAAGTAGAAAAAAAAAATCAAAGATGGAAGTTCATAATCTCTCAGCATCATCTCCCATTTCAAAATGCTCAGCATCATCTCCCATTTCAAAATGAAGATGCTGGAAGATATTCTATATGGTTGTTTGGCAGATTTATGTATTTTTAAAAATTTCATTTAAGGAAGCTTTTCAAACAATATTCTAAAAGAAACAGCTTCACCAACATTCTCTTCAGAGCCAGAGAACCATACTGGATTCCCTTTCCTTCATTTACTCCATTTCCATCTCCCTTTTCTCATCCAGCCATTCTCACCTCCTACAGTGCTCCTTTTCATTATGTATTTTTAAAATATATTTTATTGATTTTTTTTTTTACAAAGAAGGGAGAGGGATAGAGAATTAGAAACATCAATGAGAGAGAAACATTGATCAGCTGCCTTCTGCACACTCCCTACTGGGGATGTGCACACAACCAAGGTACATGCCCTTGACTGGAATCGAACCTGGGACCCCTCAGTCTGCAGGCTGACACTCATCCACTGAGCCAAACCGGTCAGGGCTTTCATAATGTTAAGAGACCTCAAATACTGCTGTTAACCTAAGAATAAAAAGACCTTTCAAAGTGAGAGGCAACCAGCACCTATTTGAGCTCAAAGAATAGCTATTTGGGATGCACTGATTTAGGCATGTCAACATAAAATATCAACACAATGGAGTAACCATTTTAAATGGCAAGAAAATTATAATTCGACATAATCAAATACTTGAATGCAAATGAAAGTGAAATATTAACCAAAATAAAATTTCTGCCCATTTGCTTTCTTAGAAGTGTCTTTTATATTTATCTACTATAACCTAGTGATACCTACTCTCTGTTTTGAAAAGTAGACCTAATTTTACTCTAGTCCTAAAGAAGTCCTATTAATTTAAAAGACTGTAGGTATTTAGTGAGAAGATTCAACTACAGAAAATATAAATTATTCTCTTTACATGATAAAGGCTATAAGATATTTTTTAAATGGTAACCAAATATTTGTGGCTTGTATACTTCCTTCCTCATTACAGTGTTTGTGACAAAGATGAATTAATGCTGTGCCTTTTTCTGTTCTCATTACAGCCTTGATCTTGAGATGAAATATTGGATGCTTAATGTTTTTATGAATTATAGCAGAAAACTGTACAATACTGACCTTTTTAATATTCCTGTTTCTGACTGGCTGCCATTTCCACTCCTCCTCTTCCTGTACAATTCCTACTAATACGGAAGAAAAATTTAGAACAACTAGCCAATGAGAAAGCAGAATATTGAAAAGGTCAGCAGAGAACAGTCTTTTCTATAAATTCAAAGAAATGTATTAAGACATTGAAATCCAGACACTATAACTCATGCTTATGAACAAAATATGTAATTCATATTTGTGAAAAATAACCTTGTTTTAAAGCCTTCTCATTACTGTGAAAAAGAGACAACATAATTATTCAAGACTAAAAGCAATCTCCTAAATATTTTATCTTGTAACAGAATGAGAATTGCAAAAAGTTGTTGTTGCTTTTGGTAGAAGGCTACAGGCAGGCAGAAGAGGCCCAGCAGAGAGGGAGAGGAAGGAAGGAAGACCCTGACCCATTTTCCCTCCCACCTCTCATCTCCCACTGCCCACTGGCTGAACCCAGCTGGACACCAGGGGACCAGAAAGGTCGGTTGATTCAATGCCTTAAAAGTTCAAGCTCCAGAGGTAGAGAGTGGGGTAGAGAAGGTCAGGGCTAACAGTATTATCCAGCAAAATGTCTAATGTTGGAGAGGACCTGACACAGGAGTAGGAGAAATTGGGAAGAGAGGCATCCAGTACAGGGAAGCAAGGGACATTCTGAGCAGTGGGAATAGCATGAGCCAAAGCTGAGAACAGCCTCTTCTGCTCAGCACTGATACCAGCAGATAGCTGGCTGGAGACATGGACATTTATTCTGAGTTAATGTAATGTTATTCACTCTAACCAAAAGCCACACTACTTTCTCTGGGTTCTGGCAGTGCCTCTCTCTCATGTCCCTCTTCGGTTGGGTAACAGGTCCCCACAGTTGCTGGCATCACCACCTATTGTTGGTTTTCCCTTTGCCTGCCACACTTTTGTGAACTCTCCCTTCATTATCTCTGGGACTGATATGCTCCCCTGTGAATCTTGTCCTTCACCAACCTCCAATGAAGTGACCACTGCTTTTTTTGTTTCCCTTCTTGTGCTGGTGCTCTTGAATCATTGCACCACTGGTCATACTTCACAGCCCACATTTGTTCATCTCCTCTGTGGTCTGGGAGCTCTTAGAGAGTAGACTGTGCCTATTCCCCAATCCTAGAGCCCAGAATTGGTGCTAAAAGGCTGTATGAATGAGTGCACCACTGGGAATACTGCCCTGTATTGAAGTCAGTGTAACAGACATTTGTTAGAATAGTTGAAATGTCCCAGAATTTTGGAGGGAATTAATATTTGCTTCATCACGGTGAGCTCTGGTAAATGGTTTGATTACTCAAGCTTAACAGGTTTAGAGATTCAATTTTTAATCTCAAGAAGAGTCTAGTTAATTGATTTAAATTTGCCAAACTTAAGAGATTTCGATATTTATAATAAAACTAGAGGCCCAGTGCATGAAAATTCATGTAATGGAGGGGGGTGGTTGTCTCTCAGCCTGGCCTGCCCCCTCTTACAGTCTGGGAGCCCTCAGGGACAGGAGGCAACCTGGTGATCAGGGGAAGGTGATGCACCATCACCCCTCTGCTGCTGCCACTGCCAGCAGTGCAAGCCTTTGCCAGCCCTCCTTACCTGAGCCTCAGGCAACCCTGGGTGGCTGAGCTGCCACCATCAGAGCCTTGCCTGTGCCTCAGGCCGGCTCTGGGTGGATAGAGGGCCGTGGGGACTGGGAGACTCCAGAGGAAGGTGTGCGGAGCAGCCAGGCCTGCCTGGGGTGAGCCCAGCCTTGCCACATGCCTGCCACCCCAGCGGGGCCGAGGAGACTGGGCACTGCCATCTTTGTGGGTGCCACCATCTTTGAGGGCATGCCAGTCGATTAGCACTGCCATATTTGTGATGGTATGAGGGTCAATGAGCTTATTCCCTATTTATTAGATAGGATAATTTCATGTTAATAGTTGATGATAAAAATGGTGATTGCTCAACAGACAGCAGTTATTTTTCCCTGAGTTTTATTATGAAAAATTTCAAACATACATTTTTTTTGAAAAAACAGGATATCCTTATACTCACTCGTCACCTAGATTTAATAACTAATAAGATTTTCCAAACTTGTATCATTTAATTATCTGTGTTTATATGTGTATACACATATTCATCTATAATTCTTTTTGCTGATTCATTTGAAAATAAATTGCAAACATCATTAACACTTTAGCCCTATCTAATTCTGCATGCGTTTCCTAAAACAATGTTTAATCTCCTTCTAATCTTACTACCACTATCATACCTAAGAACACCACTAATAATTCCTGGATAGCATCTAACTGCACATTGAAACAGTGCATTTTCTACCTAGATTTGGGGAGACTCTGGTTTACTGGATTTTTTCTAGATGTCGATATCTGTCAGCTTTTGCTGCAGCCATTGGGATAAACAAACTTAACTGTGTGTCCATGTGAGTTCTTTCTTGGCTTCAAGGATGAGGCCTGGGCTGTCTGAGACAGCAGGAGGTAGGTTATCAGCAAGGAGGGCCTTCAGATCGCTCTCCTTCATTTCTCACTCTTTTCCCTAATCCTGGGCTGAGATAGTTAACATTCTTCCTCTGAGCTGAATTTATTTCTGTCTTTTCCTAAGAGAAAAGGGAGAGAAACATCAAGATATAAAAGAGGACCCTCCTGTGGAACTTGTAAAATAATCAAGTGTCTCCAGAACCCATGCTGGGAGGCCATGCTGGCCTGCCCTCTAACTGACACCCACATCTTCCATGCTCCTGCTCAAATATATGCTTTATTTGTTGTAGCTGTCAAAAAACTTTAGGGCTCTCATTCTTGATTTACAAAACAGCAAGTGAAGCCCCTGAACTAACAAAATTTAGTTGTTTTGATTGATTTTTCCCCTACTCCTCTTGTGGATCAATGGACCAACTATTTTTTAAAATGAAATGTTCTTCACCTTTGGGTTAAAATAACAAAATTACAAATAGAATTAGGTTTGAGGTTGGAGGGCTGCTTGGTGAATACTGAGTTAGCTCAAAGGGAAGTGGTGGTCTAAAAAGACTTGCTTGATGCTAGGGGCAGATGATGAGCAAGGGGCCTTTTGGAGTGTCTCCAGAGATCATCTCCTCCTCCCTTCTCTTCACTGATCAGAGTGCATTAGCCAATGAGGAGCCACAGTAGTTCTCCCCCAAACCCCTCTGCTTCTTGTGGGCTTTCCAACTTTGGGTCCATCTCCATAAAAACTCAGGTCCTGCAAGACAACCATTCCCACTATGGTACCCGTTTCCCTTCATCACCTCTGATAATGCCACCTCCTCCCAATTTCCCTCCCACTTTTTGCCATTAATAATCTCTGATAATAACCTCACTGCTCACCAGGTATCTTCTCAGCTCTCCCACACTGTGTAGTTGATTTCCTACCTATATATATATATATATATATATATATATATATATATATATATATATATATATATATATATATAAAAGCCTAAGCCACTGGCTGACCAGCTGACTATTCGGCCAGCCAACCAGTAGCTATGATGCACACTGACTACCAAGGGACAGCTCAATGAAGGAGCTGCCGAGCTGTGGTGTCTTGGCAGCTGTGGTTCTTGGGTGATGAGCCCAATTCTGGGGTACATCACCCAAGAACTGCCCTCTTGCAATCCGAGACCCCTCAGGGGATGTCAGAGATCCAGTTTGGGCTGATCCCTGCAGGCCTGACTCAGGGTGCATAGATTCGTGCAAGGATGAGACCCTACTTGTCTGCCCTGATCAAGGCTCATCAGGGCTGAGCTGGGGTGGACAGGGTGTGGGAGGTTAGCCACTTTCCCCACCCTTGATTGGGCTGGTTGGCCATTCACAGTGCATATCATAATGAACACTCATCCATTCTTCTGGTCATTCCAGTCGCTTGGCGCATATATTATATATATATATATATATATATATATATATATATATATATATATATATATATATATATATTCCTTATAGTGATGTAAGAGAGTTTCTGTTTCCTTGGCTGAACCCTAACTAATACATCTTTTCAGTATAGCTCACTGTGTGGAAGACACTGGGTCCAAGCACAGGGAAAGATAACACAGTTCCTATTTAAGAAGCTCACACATTAGTTGAGGAAATAGAACAACATATAATTTTATTTATTTTTTAAAATATATTTTATTGATTTTTTACAGAGAGGAAGGGAGAAGGTTAGAGAGTTAGAAACATTGATAGGAGAGAAACATAGATCAGCTACCTCCTGCACACTCCCTACTGCAACCAAAGTACCTGCCCTTGATTGGAATTGAACCCAGGACTCTTCAGTTCGCAGACTGACGCTCCATCCACTGAGCCAAACCAGCTAGGGCACAACAGATAATTTTAATAAATGATGATAAATGCTATAAGGACACAATAATTGTATTCAGAATGCCTTCTGAGTTTTGTTTTATTACTTACTGGCTAACTTTGGTGCTGTGGCACAGAGAACAAGCACTAGCTAAGAATTGTGATAATTGCTGGCTCTGGTACAGTAATCAGTGGTGTGGCACTGGGCAAGTCATTGCATTTCTCTAGGCCTCCACTTCCTGATGAACAAGAGGGAACTTCTGAGTTTTCTTTCAGATTGCAAACATTCTTACTGTGACCTTTTCAGTCCCTCATTTAACAATTCTGAGAGCCCGCTGGCACTTACTTTAAAGTTCTTTCCAAAGGGCATGACTGAGGCATGACTCACCCTTCCTTAACTCAGGAGTCCTGCTTCTCCATCCATTACACAACACAGCACAACATGGACACACACACACACACACACACACACACACACACACACACACCGTTTTACTGTTATCCACCATCTCTAAATCTAGACACTCCAAGTACCTACTGGGTAATGCATGGTTAGCAACCTCTACAATCCAAAGAGCAAATAGCACTGAGAGAGTCAGCTCAGGAGCTGAAGAACGAGTGAGGGGATGGCCTCCCAGGCTGGGGCTCTGCACACCCTGCTGGGTGCATCCCACAGACAAGAACAGGTCTCTCCGCTGGGTTCACAGACACTGCTATGCCTTTCCCAGTCCTTGGGGGACAGTTGCGTTACAGTTGGAAAAAAGCAGATTCTTGATGGAAGAGCTCTAGAGGAAATCGATCATTTAATATATTTTAAAATACATTCTCCCTGGAACATTTTTGTTGTTGTTGTTACTACATTATCTGAAAACAAAATCTTTCAATCAATGAAACTTATTGCACTTGAATATTTAATTCCTGCCAATGCACAATGTAAATAATCTTTTCCAAACAGTTGGCAATGGCCATCAGACTTTCTGAGGACCTCACAAATGTCTTGCAGAAGCAAGATGACTCCTTTGGCTGATGGCAAATCAAAACACAGGAGGGCATTTCTAGAACTGTCCCAGCACAGTATTATGGGAGCTGGAGGCACAGTGGTGGACAACAAGGGATTCGCAGCCAACTTAAAGAAAGAGAAGAAACTCTAAACTGATGAAAACTGCAGCAATTTTAAGTGTTTCAAAGGCAGGCCTTCAAAGAAAGCAAGTTTGCCATATTGTTCTCAGGAGAGTTGTGATTTAATACTTACTGCTTAAAACAGGCTTGCAAATATATGGGGGAAAATGTACTTCACCTCTACCGAAGGTTCAATAAAAGCCAGGTTAAATTCTAGCAGCAAATTGAATTTCAGAAATGATGGGTTGCGGCCCTGCGAATTGTGCGAGGTGCAGCCCATTGGCTGTGCCTTCTGTTACCAGGGGGAACGGTACGCACATGATATGGAAGACCAGCCTCTCTTCCTTTGGCTGCAGAAAGTGGGGTTCACATCGCAGGAAGGGTTTGCTGTTCTTTCCCCCCAGTTCTCCGTAGCATGTGCTCTTCCTTTCCCACGGCCCTAGAATCTGTGTCTTTGACTTCCTGGCAGTAACCAGCTGCTGGTTTCCCGCATCTCCTTTGTGAAGGCAGGAAACACAGAGGAGGTGCCTTGGAGACTGAGGGCAGCTTTCCCAGGGCCATGGCTCCACCCCAGCAGGCTCTCTGCCAAGGGCACTGGGGCAGCCGTGTCACCACGCCTGGTCCTCAGACACACAGCATCTCCCTGCCCCTGTCCTGCTGCCCCAGCCCCAGGCTACTGGGGCCAGTTCTGCTCCCTTGAAACGAGGTGTGGAGTCAGGACTAACTGGGTGCAGAGCTTCTGCGAACTCTGCAAGGAGACATTTGTGCCATTGCAGGTATAAAAAGGGCCAGGATTTCCCGCTTCATACACTGTCTTGGGGGTTTCAGGAAACATCTTTAGCTTTTAATTGCTCTGACTTGTTCTTAGCCACAGTCTCCAATGAAGTAACAGAAGCTATGAATGCATCTGTTAAAAATTAGTTTGGCATTATATAGCAGAAATACCTCTGATGACAGTGGCTCACCCACAACAGAAGCTTAATTTTTGCTCATGTAAAAGGAAGTTGACATGAACTCAAATTAAAATGTATTAAGATCCCCAAAGAATTGTCTTTATGTTGGTTACCATTTGTTGGTTACCATTTCAGTAATTAAAACTAAAAAAAAAATTTTCATTTATTTAATTTGTTTTAAAATAACAACAACTCCATTGCATGTTAACATTAATAACACATAATTTTAAAAATTAATTGTATTTTCTAAAAAAAAAAAAAAAAATAGTCTGACGAGTAACATTGTTTTAAGTATTTTTCAATCCTCATCTGGCTTCATAGAAGACAACTGGAATTCAATATCTGCTACTGCCTGCAGTCTGCCTCAGTGTGCTGCTTTGGCTGAAGTCGCTGAAGGAAGTTTAGTGATTGGAAGAGGGAACTGACATCCTGAGCAGAGTGGCGGGAGGGGGCGGGGAAACCTGAGAATTGCTGTCTTAAATCTCATAGTCTAAAATAGAGGCTAGAGCTCCAGCCATTATATCCAAGTTCAAGGCATCATAATAGAGAAGACTGAAGGACGGATTGGTACTTTCCCTTTAAGAATTCCTGGAGGGCTCACCGCATTCCTGAGTACATCTCTTTGGCCAAAACTTTGACATGGCAACATTAGGCTGCAAGAGAAATGTTTTAGTGGGTCAGCAATGTTCTCAGCTAAAATTCTCTTAAAAAGGAGGAGAAAGGGGCAACTGAGAAGCAATTAGCAGTCTCTGCCACAGGAAGCATGAGTTAAAAGCATTCCAATGCCCCAAACACTTCATTTGTTGTTTCCATGGCTGCAGATCATCAAAACTCCATAGATCCCCTAGCAGCCCCCTGTGAAGGAATTATTGTTTGCCCTTGCTAAATGATTGGTCTCCGGTGTTCAAGTGCGCGGTGAAGTGTCTGCAGAGAAGCAGGGTGTGGGGTTGGAGTCTCCAGCAGAGAGCAGGGAGCAAGTTTGGGGCTCTCTCAGAAGTACTGACAAGACCCATGTTGTGAATTGGTAATGAAAGATTTTCGTGATGAGATTTCACTGTAGCTGTACAGATATTTCTCTATTTTAAAAGACTTTGAATAACACTCAAAGAGTAGTTGTCAATAATTGAGTTTGTTAGGGGGGGAAATTAATGTTTTCTCTATATCAAAGAATAACAGAAAAGGAGTTGTTCAGTGTTAATAAGAAAATGTTAAGCAACAAAGTTAAAATACTTTTACTGAAGGATTACTTTGTGCCAGTCAGCAATCTAAGCAATTTACTCATTTGATCCCCATAGCAATCCTAGGGGGAAAGTACTATTATTATCCCCATTTTTTATAAGGATATTGAGGCACAGAGAAGTTAAGCCACTGACCTAATAGAGCACAGCTGATAACGGCAAATTTGGCTCCCTGTTATATGTTCTGAAACCACTAAGCAACACTATACATATATTCTGAGAAAAAGCTTGGAGCTGAGGCTAACACTTCATTGGATGATGAGATAAAAACTGAGCACAACAGAATTCAGTAATATTGAAACTAGAGATAAGCCACACGTTACCTGTCTTGTCAATACTCCCCGTATTTAAAAGGAATAATTCGCGATCACTAAAAAGTGTCCCTTACAAGTGTTAGAGTGATATTTCTATGGTAAGACTGCAAATTAATTTATTAAAGTAAGACAATGCCTCTCAACCCTCCTTTGAGTAACCCAAACCAGCCCTGCGGGCTCACAGCCTGTGACTTCAGATGCCCCCTCCTCCGCATCATTAACCCACTGGCAGGTACCTAAAACTTGAGCATACACACCCAATAGGACGTGGCATTGAACAGGAAATAATCAGTCTCCTGGGACTTACTTTAGTAACCCAAAGCTTTGCAGCATAGCCTGCAGGTGAAATCTTACTTACAAAATGCTTTATTTGATGCATAGAACGTAAGTTTACATAATAATCCAGATGTGAACCTCTGCTTTTAAATAGCGCCTGTTCTCTCCAGCTCAGCTTACCCCCTCCCCACCCCCCCACCCCCATTGTTTGTGTCCAGGGATGATGCGTATATGCACCTGCTCTCCTCTAGCGTTTAAGTTCCCTTTCTGTTCCCTGTTGGCATTTGGCTTAGGGACTCTGTCTCTACAGACATTAAACTCCAAATCATGTTAAGCACCATATTCCACTGTAGCAGAACCTGTTCTGAAATGATTTCACCTGCAGTTTCCAGTTGAACAGCCATCAATGGAGACATAGAAGTTATGGTTCCAAATTGCCTGCTGGTCAGTAAATGATGGGCTGAAATGTCAGGACAGGGCAGAACACAAAATAATGGGATACAGGTCTGGAGAATAGTAATGCAGAGTCTGGCACTTTAATAAGGATATTGAGGCACAGAGAAGTTAAGCCACTGACCTAATAGAGCACAGCTGATGATGTAGGAGCTTAAACATTTGTCGATAAGGGTTTAATGGTACATAGGCAGCGGTTACTAAAGCTGCTGGGCTTTTGGATCTGCTTGATAATTAGTTATCACTATGAAGGCCATTGATGCTATTTACCAGGTATATCTGCCTGTCTGATTTCAAGCACATAGTAGGATGGCACTTCCTGCCCCCCTGAGGTTGGTTGGGGCCATGTGACTAGTTCTGCAGAATGATAGTCAGTGGAGGGCATATGTGTCATTTTGGGCCAGACTATGTCGCTGCAATAACAGGATCCTCCAAAGCAATGTCCTCTGACAGGGTGACCACTGTTTGCGGCAATGGAGGCTCCATTGGCCTGGACCTGTGAGGAACTGCAATGGGAAAAGACTTCCGCCAGCCTATGATAGACACACTACATGAACAAGAAACAACTTTGCTGTTATAACCCAGTAAGACATTTGGAGCTGTTTTTTAATGCAGCATAACTTATCATATCCTGACTGAAACAATCATGAATGTCCATTAACAAGTTCTAAGTTAAGATTTTTAAAAGGCTGAATTCATTAATGTGGGTCCTTTGCAATTTAGAAGCAGTGAAAATGCTTCTTTAGGCCCGGTGTCTCCATGGCTCACTGATCCCGGGCTCCTTTTCTAATGCCTCCCGCCACCCAGGAACTCTTCTCCGGCTTTTCCAGCCTTTATCCTTTGTATCTGAGCTTGTCAGTAACAGCTTTTCTTCTTATTCAAGGAAAGAGATGCATCAAATAGCAAAAGACAGGGTGACCTCTGAAAGCTAACGTGCAGGGTCTTCCCAGAGCTGTGGTTGCCTGACACTGAGAGCCCACAGAGAACAATAGCCATTGTTTCACAGCTCCACGGAGCCTTGGCACACTCCTTCCTACCAGCACATGTATGCTCACTGTGTACTTGCTTTGTGTCTCACGGGGCTTCTATGCATCATGTGTCCACCAGACTTTTTTTGCTCGTGGAGAGTCATGAATGCTACATGCAAATGAGGCAACAAGACCATTGAGCATCTGTATTGCACATACTTCCTGGGCCCAGGCACATTCTCTTTTATTCCACTGAACTTCATTTACAAAGCACAAGTTCAAAGATAAAACTCTTATGAATTTCAAGATGACTGAACCAGAGCACTGAGCTGAGCCTGGGGCCCTTTGTGACTGAGCCTGGCCCTGTGTGGCAGATACCTCTCAATGCCTACCCAGCCAGCCTCCATTTCTTTATGGAAAAGGAACATAGATACTTTTTGGTGCAGATTATCAACGTGCTCAGCTGAGTATCTCTAGACGTCCTAGCCTTCCTTGAAGCTAGAGGGATGATGGCAGAATTCTTAACCATGAGATAGAAGCACAAGCCTATGGAAAAGTCCTGATTTTGAAACACATTCATTGTTCTTTGTTTCTTCCTTTTAATTCCTGCTTACAATGGAGACCTGGGACTGGAGGATGGGCAGCCAGTTGCCCTTGAGGCAGTGAGCATGAAGGTAGGAACACATGGTCAGGAGGCTGGAAGAGAAAGCTGAAGAGAACATGGATCTCCCCAGGCTCTACTTCTTATGTGAGGTAACTAAATCCCTGTTTGAGTAAGCCACTATTTTTCAGGTGCCTGTTACTTCAGAGTGCAATCATAACTTATACCCATTAATTTCAAATACCACTTTTATTCTGTATTTTCCCATAGATACATGATTCTCTTTCTGTACTCTTAAAGTGAATTTTGAAATACATTTCTATGCTAAAATCACACTCTTCATAACAGGTATAGATTTATAGCATCTTTTGAAATCTGTCAGAGCAACGTCCCTTTGTTCTTTCTTTTTGTAAAGGTCTCATTTAATTCTCTCCATATTCACTTCCATATGAATTTTAAAACAAGCTTGTCAACTTCTGAGAAAATTCAGTAGAATTTTGATTGGGATTATATTAAATTTATGGATTCACTCAGGAAGAATTGAAATCTTTAAAACTCACTATTTTCATTAAGAACACTGAGTTTTTCAGACCCTACGTATGTCCTTCAGTTGATTTTTAGTTTCACTTGCATATAGGTCATACATATTCCTGGTAGATTTATTGCTAGGTATTATATCTTTGGTTCCTATTATGTATGGAATTTTTTCCATTGTATTTTCAAATTGGTTTTGCTAATTTATAATAAACCTATTATTGTTTTTATTAATCTAGATTTTGCATTTAACCAGTTGGCTACATTATTTCCCTTAAATGCTTTCTAAAACCCATTTCAGCTCTAAAAGTGGTAGGATTAGTTATAGATCTCTGTAATTGGGAGAAGTTATACTGGTCCAGGTCAAAGCTTTGTGGGATGTATGAGATTTCATTACTTATGGATGTCTAATTCTTCTGGTGGAAATGTCTTCAAGTCTATTTGTGTATTTTTTAGTGATAAGCTACTTAACTTTCCTCCAGGGTCCTTTGCGTTTCTTTTTGTTTAAAGCTTACCTTCACAAATCTTTCCAAAGGTGACATATATGATAGGTGAGTAAGAATTGCAACAGAGAATTCCAAGACATCTCCAACTTAGCTCACATGTTTTTCATGCTAATCAAGATTGCTTTTTGTCCCCCAGTTCAAAGACCTAAAACCTAAATTCAGATTTTTTTCTAGAAAAAAAATATTGAAAGGCCCTGCCAAGTTTTTAATGAAAGATTTGAGAGTGTTGTCTTACTAGAATACAACTGAATTTAGGATGGGTTCTGAAAGAAAATATGTTCCCACTCATATCTCCAAGTCTCTGAGAAATGTTTCTTCCAATGGTAGTGTCAAAAGATATTTAGCACTCAACACCCAATATCTTGCTTTTAATCAAGGAAATACACATGCTTTAATGGACCATGCTTCAAACTTGGACTTACCATGATAGCTGTGTTGCATGTCATGTTCCTCACATCTGGAACATTTTAGGCTCTTCCAACCTAAATGAGCAGTAGGGGAGAATTAGGAAGAGACAGGAAGCATAATTTTTCAAATAGATAAGTCTCTGAAATATTTTTTGAGAATATTTAAAGATATCTCTGAGGGGTAGTGATCTCAGAATCAAGTGGCCTGATTTAGAACCTGACTCTCTTACTTGCTATCTATGGCAATACCATAAATCATTCTCAACCTCCCTAAGTCTAGTTTTTCTCTAAGAGGAATGCTATAAGGATCAAGTGAGACATGGTTGAGAAAAGAACGCTGTAAACTGTACAGTGCTGTGCATATGTGAGCTGTTAGTGATTTCGGGATGCTGAACACGTCTCTTCTTTGCCTGCTCTAATATGCTTGGGAATGTATAACCCGAAGGGGGAAAGAACCCCAAGACATCCTCAATACATGAGAAAATCCACACTTAAGAAGGTTGAAAACCTTTACAAAATATATAATTAAAGTAAAATTTTTGACTTTATAATCAAATATTGATGAGAATGCTCAAAAATGACTCATAAAATATAAATGCAAGGTAGGTAGCATTGTTTTGATGCTTGAAATAGTGGCTTAGAAATCTAAAAAAGAAAAATAGCTGTGACAGCTTGATTGACTCAAATGCACAGAATTGCTTCATTTTTTTTTCCCAAGCTCCCTCCCACCCCCACCTGATGTCTTTTCCTAAGGTTGGAGAACATGCAGTTTTCTGATTGGTTAGATCCTGCTTCTTGTTTGTGTATGGGAAGTGCTGGCTTTCAGATTATCATCATCATCATCATCATCATCATCATCACTATTATAATTCCCTATTGCTGCTGTAACAAATTACCAAAAACTTAGAGGATGGCTTGATGGAACCTCATGTTGATTGAATGCCTCAGAACCCAAGTCTAGTCCTCTCTGTTTTTCCCTTTGGGAATGTAGTGACTGATACATGCTTTCCTTTGCCAGTGATTGCACATTCTCTTTCTGGCCCTGTGATTTTGGTTCTGGTTCTCTAGTCTTTTGGTTTCTTTTTATTGACTTCCTGTCCTTGATCTGTGCCTTTTTTCAGGTTCTATCTAGTTCTTCACTGTAAAGAAAAACACCAGATACAGAGCAAAATGGATTTCAATCCTGAAACCAAATAACCCCAATTGTCTAAAGAAAAAAAAATTTTAAGCTCTAGTCTGAGCTTGGAAGCTTTGCAGAAGATCTGTGGCCTGGATTCATAACAGGCTGGTGTGCTAGTCATGAGAAGACTACTACAAATAATCATGGGGCTTGAAGAAATATAACTCAAGAAGGTCTTCAGAATGCATGATACCCTTCCAATTTCAAAGCTCTTCCTTTCTCTCTCCTTCTCCCCGCCTTCTTCCTAAGACCTGTACAAGAATAAAAGGTATTGACTCTATGGGCATTTGGATGAGATGAGCATCTTGTGCTTGTACTGTTGCTTTGGGGAGGGATGAGATGGGGGAGAGATGGGATAGGACCTGAGAATTTTTATAGAGACAAGTGGGGAGAACAGCAATGGTGACAAAGAAGAAGGGGAAGGCAGCTGGAGTCTACCTCACTCCTCTGGTCCCTTCATTTATCACCTGCCAGTGTGAACTCCATTTTGCACTGACATTAGGGCATTGGGAGGAACAGGAATATGGGTGGAGTAAGGGATTGACTAAATCAACTATGGGAAAGGAACAAGGAGTCTGGAAAGATATTGAAATCTCCCTACCCAGGAAAGAATATATATAATTCCTATTCTCCAACCTTGCTCAGAGATTGTGAAGGCTGTGTTTTTGTAGGACAAGATATAGTTGTGTATGTAAAACATGTATAGACAGCTTGAAAAAAAGGTTGGTTGGATTGTTTATTTACTTAGCAATTAATTATTTATTGTCTACCAAGTCCTGTTCTAAGCACTTTATAACTACGTATTAACTCATTGAATCCTCATTCTACTCTGTGAGATAGATACTGGGAGAACAATACTGTTTTTATCTCTATTTTACAGATGGGGAAACTGAGGCTCAGAAGGGTTAAGAACCTTGTCAAAGATATAGTTTCCAGCCCAGCCAGCATGGCGCAGTGCTTGAGCATTGACTTATGAATCAGGAGGTCATAGATTCAATTCCCTGTAAGGGCGCATGCCTGGATTGCGGCTCAGTTCCCATGGTGGGGAATGCAGAAGGCAGCCAATCAATGACTCTCTCTCATCATTGATGTTTCTATCTCCCTCTCCCTTTTCCTTCTCTAAAATCAATAAAAATTTATTTTAAAAAAAGAAGAAGATAGAGTTGCCAGATTTAGCAAATAAAAATACAGGATGCCCATATGAATTTGAATTTTAGAGTAACAAATGATAATCTTTTAAGGTAAGCATGTCTCATATAGCATATGCTCACAATTTCTTGCTAACAAATCAAATATTGCATGTGATATATGGGACACACTTACAGTAAAAATTCACCTATTATTTATTGACCAGGCATCCTGTATTTTATCTGGCAACCTGGATTAGGATTTGAACACAAAATATATGGCAGTCTAGGACAGATTCCTAGCTACCTTGCAGTGATGATTCTCCACTGCAGCTGCTGTGTGCCTGGCACTTGCATATATTTTTCATTTGATGCTCACAACATCCCTATTATCACATAGACCAGGTCACAGAGCCGGAATGTGTTTCCCTTTAAAATACAGATCCCTCTGAACCTAAAGCTCCGGTTCTTAGTCATGCCATTACACCACTTCTCCCAATTCTGAACTTAATTTCAAACTTGAATCAAATTTAGCAGTTTAATCCCCTGATGCTGGAGGATGAAGTTCAAGAACCAGGTTTAGGAAGGTTTTTGTTGTCAGGGTCTGCAGAGGAAAACCATCCACAAACATCAAGTGCTGCTGGATTAAAGAGATCATATTTCAAGTAGAGTTGTTCTTTTTTTCAGGATTAAATGCTGTCCTTTTTTAAAATCCTGGGTTAAAATTTTAAATATAGGCATCCAGTTTGGTGGAGCATTAGCTGAGAATGGGTTTCTCTCCCCAGCACAAATTCTGGTTTGATGCCAACCTAGTCTTAGTCACACATCCGATGTCTAGTTCATTGGACTATGGTCATGCCTGAGTCACCATTTCTTGACATTCAGAGATCTATGCACCACATGAAGGACCCTGTAGAGACCAGAAATGGAGTTCACTTAAAGGAGTTGAAGATATTTACAATGTGAATCAGCAATTAATAGCAACCTTTATTTCCCCCACCTAAAAAGTCACATTTTTCATACAAGCAATACTAATTATGCTGTTTAGTTTTGCTTTTCCAAGGCAAATGACAAGAAAAATGTATAACCAAGGGACTGGTTGACAGAACTGAAGAAATATGATACAACTAAAACAGAAAACGAAAAATAATGAGAAAAATGATTAAAAGAACGGAATTGTGTGACTTGCTCTACTGGTAACAAGCCTGAACTAAATGAAGAAGTCGCCTGTATTTATGGAGCCTGCAGGAGAGATGGGGGTGATAGTTTTCTCCTAATTTCTAACTGGATTTTGTTTTCAAGCTGGTGGATAATATAAAACAGTATAAGAATGCTGTCCTGGGGGCACCTTAGATGTGGCCCTATAAGAGGAACTAGCCACGTAGACAATGCCTGCAACCCTCACCTCCATCCTTAGATTCCACTCTCCCTGGATTTACCTGAAATTTCATAATTATTCATGTCTCATTTCATCTTTCTAACTCTTTTATCATTGCTTCCCTCCACCTCACCCTCAGGCCTCTTTGTCTCCCTTTCACTTTATTTTAATTTCCTGTGGCTGTGTAGCAAATTATTCCAAATTTGGTGATTTAAAAAAGAAAAATACCCTGCAAATTATTCTTTCACTGTTGTGGAAGCCAGGGGTCTGAAATCAAGGTGTTGGTAGAACCGAACTTCCTGAGAAGAGTCCATGGGAGACTCCATTGCCTCTTCTATTTTTTGGTGGGCCCAGGTGTTCCTTGACTTGTGGCTGTAAAACCCAGTCTCAGCCTCTGTCTTTACCAGGCCTTCTCCTCTTCTCCTTCAGCCTTTTCTTTTGAGGACTTGTCATTGGATTGGGGCCCACCCATCTAATCCAGGATAATCTCATTCTGAGACCCTTGACTTAATTACATCTTCAAGACTTCTTTTTAAAATAAAGTCACAACCAGAGATTTTGGGTTAGACATATCCATTGGGAAAGAGCCACCATTAAACCCTTTCTCCTGAACCCAAGGATTTTATTATTCCCTACATAAGATACTACCCCGTTTCCCCGAAAATAAGACAGTGTCTTATATTAATTTTTGCTCCCAATGATGCGCTAGGTTTTATTTTCAGGGGATGTCTTATTTTTCCATGAAGAAGAATACGGTACACATTTATTGTTAAATGAAAATAAAGGAAATTTATTACCTATATACTGTACTGTAGTATGGTAGTTATCAACACAAACCAGACAAACTGTGAATCCTACAGTATCAAGAATTTACTCATTTATTCAATGACAATCATGTCATCATCTTCTGGAACATCATCATAACAATCCATTCCTAAATTTCCTGGTGAATTTCTTGTGACTCCATTTTTTTTCAGAATCAGTGGACCAAATCTCTCATGTTTAGCCTAGGGGAGCCTTATTTTCAGGGGGATGCCTTATATTTCACTCAGAAGGAAACCTGTAAGTAGGTCTTATTTTCGGAGGATGTCTTATTTTTGGGGAAACATGGTAATAGGTTAAAAAAAGTAACCCTATAAGATAAAAAGGATTATGCAAATTGATTGAATGGTGGAACCATGGGTTGCTATGACATGCACTGATCACTAAGGGGCAGACGCTCAATGCAGAAGATGCTCCTTGGTGATCAGTGTGCTCCCACAGGAGGAGCACTGCTCAGCCAGAAGCCAGGCTCATGGCTGGTGAGCTCAGAGGTGGTGGTGGGATAGTCTTCCACTTCCACAACAGTACAAAGGATATCTGACTGAAATCTGGAAATGGGCCTAAGCCATCAGTTGGACATCTCCCAAGGGCTCTCGGACTGAGAGGGATCAGGCCAGGATGAGGGATAGCCCCCACCCCCCACCAGTGCATGAATTTTGTGCACCAGACTTCTAGTATATTTATAGTCTACAAAGGCATTTTTAAAGGTATGCTTTACTTGCCTCTCCAATTTTCTTGCAAACCCAAGATGTTTAAGATCGTCATTTTTTTTCTTGCAAATGTCTCAAATATCTCTAGAAACTCATTTTCTACATAGTCTTAGGATTCTATATATTCTTCTCTTATTCTGTTAGGCACACTATCTATAGTATAGCCCTTTCTTCATTGCTCAAATTAGGTAGATCAGTTTAGCTTTCCAAACATCCTAGTTTGCCAGTGACAGTACTGGGTTGAGCCTATTCATCCCAGTGTCTTTTCTGGTTGGAATCCTCTTAACTCTCAAGTCCTAGAATGAATGGAAACCCTTAGCTAGAATACCTCTTTTGGATGAAGAACTTAAGGGACAATTGACAGAAAGGAGTTTGTTTAGTGAGTGATGAGGGATGAGGAGGAAGAGGTTTTTATCTGAACTTGCAAATTTGTACGCTAACATGGAGAGATCTAAAGGAGAGAGTTGGCATAAGAAATGATCATAGTGTAGTTGCATGGCTCAATGGTTTAGTACTGACCTATGATCCAGGAGGTTACAGTTCCATTCCCAGTCAGGGCATATGCCTGGGTTGTGGGCTTAATCCCCAATAGGGAGCATGCAGAAGGCAGTCAATCAATGATTCTCTCTTATTATTAATGTCTCTATCTCTCTCTTCCTCTCCCTTCCTCTCTGAAGTCAATAAAAATAAATAAATAAATAAATAAATAAATAAATAAATAGTCATAGTGTAGATTAAAGACCAAACTTTCATTCTGCTGAGGAAGGGAAGAATAAGCATCTCCTAACAGTATGGGGTCTGAATTGCCCTCTCTGAAATCATCCAAGAGCACTTAGCTTTTGAAGTCTGAGCCTTTGATCCAATTTTATTATTTAGTTTGGTAAAATTTGGGTTCTAGAAGTTTGCAAGATAAACACTCCCCAGAGTTATTTGGTGACAATTTAAGCAACTTTTTTTTTCTGCTTCCTCTACCGAAGGAACTAAGGGAGGGACTCTGTTGCTCAGAGAGGTGCTCCCAAGACTATGGCCTCATCTTCACCTCTTTGTCTCTCTCAGCACTCAAAACACAGGGGGCTGTGTAAAGAGCTCAGCGTTTTGTCCTTTAGTTTGAGAAAACAACCTTGACTTTTTCACTCTACCCTCAACAATCCAATAAATCACCAAAGGGAGTATGAAATGGTACGATCACATTCGACAGCAGTGTGGCAATTTCTTAAAAAGTTCAATATGCACCTCCCCTCTGACCTAGCAGGTCTCCTTGTAGGAATTTACCCAAGAAAAATAAAATGTATGTCCATAACAAGGATTGTACAGGAATATTGATAACAATGTCATTCAGAATAGTCCCCAAACTGGACAAGTTCCAACTATTCATCAACAGAATTGAAAAACATATAATTATATAATTGTGCAATGGAATAGCAATTAGCAACTTAAAAATGATTGATTAAATCAATTGCCAAGTCCTGTGGGCTCTGCTTCCAAAACACAAGGTATCCCCAAAAAAATGTATGCACACGTTAACAGCTGAATTCTGTTACATTTGGAAAATGGAATGTATTTGAATAAACACTGCCTTTATAATGATGACTTGAAGTATGTAGACACTTTTTGGGGACACCCTGTGTATCTGCTTCTGTCCTATCAGTTTCCCCATGCTGGTCTCAGCTCCCATTGTTATCTGTCCCTCTGACAAACACAATAGTCCTCACCCGGCACCTCCCCTTCTGCTCTTCTTTCCTCACACCCACTTCCCACACCGCAGCCAGAGTGATCGCCTAAAAATGGGCATCTGGTCTTGACACCCACTTATTATGACCCTTCAGGGCTGCCAGTTTCTTCCCCTCAGAGTCTGGAATCGCTGTGGTCCACCAACTCTGGCGGAACCTGCTCCCCTTGACCCTCCAGCTACGGCTGTCTTCTTGCTCACTGGGCTGCAGTCGCCTCTCTTCCTCTCCCTGTCTCTGGTAAGTCTCCTTCAAGTACTGCCTTGTTCTGCTTGTAACATATCCCACCCTGTCTTCACCTGGGCAACTTGCTCCTCTGTCTCCTCCAGAAGAGAAGGAGTTGAGGGAGTTTGGCTCTGTACCCGCTTTAAGTTAGGCCTCTCTCAAGCTTTTTAATGGCATTCTGTGCTTTCCCTTCATGGCACCCTCACAATAATTGTGAAACGGAGTGTGGAGTGATTGATATTTTGTTATTTTCCGATTGCTCTTGTAAAGAACCACCACAAGATTCGTGGTTTAACATAAATGTATCATTTCATGGTCTGGAGGCCCAAAATCAAAAATGGACTTTGCAAGGCTGAAATCTAGGTGTCAGCAGGATTGCACTCCCTCTGGAGGCTTCAGGGAAAAATTCATTTTCTTGCCTTTTCCTGCTGCTAAAGGCCACCTGTATTCCTTGGCTCACGGCCCCTTCCTCCCTCTTCATAGCTAGCTGCAGAGGATCCTCTCCCTTCCTAACCCCTGCTTTGTTATCACATCTCCCTTTGACTGTGAGGCCTCCCTTTTATAAGGAGTCTTGTAATTCATTGGGCCCACATTGATGATACGGGCTCATTTCTCCAGCTCAGGAACCTTGAATTAACCATAGATGCAAAGTTCCTTTTACTGTGCAAGGTAACATATTAACAACTTCCAGTGTTTTTAGCCTACCATATTTTTCTCCCAAAGATTTAAGCTCCATGAAAAATGAGAACCATGTCTGTCTTATTCATTGTTGAACTCTGACTACCTAGCACATAATAGATGCTAAATAATTCATTTGCTGCATAAAGTGATAACAGTGAGGTCACTTGCATGCAAATGGCATACATTTTATAATTTCCTATTTCAACTTCATTTCAAAGTTTAAAATTGTAACTTTTTTTTCCTGTAGCCATTAAAAAAATACAATGGGCCACCTAGTCTTAGATCATAATTATTCGGAAAAAAAACACCTGAATCATGACACAATGATTCACTAATTCTGTTCACAGAGCTTACCAGCATTACATTGTCTTTGCCTAATCATCTAACACTGAGGACAAAACTCCCTTGAACTCCTCCTAGCTTAAAAGTCATCTCACCTGCCCTATTATTCCTCAGTTCACATGCACCAACGTGTATCCTCCAGCCCAGCAAGCTCCTAAGATTCTTTTGACCTCATACTGTTTCTGCAAGTCAGATCTCTTTCAACTCTATTCCCAACCTTTATACACCACCTCACTGACAACTCTGCAAATGGAGAATGTGATATCAGTATTCTAGGAGCCAGATGATGGCATAAAATATTAGAATCACAACTCAATTATACCAGTATTGCTTTAGCCTATGCCAGCGGTCGGCAAACTGAGGCTCACGAGCCACATGCAGCTTGCAAGCCGTGGTTTGCTTCTCTGTTGACTAATGAGTTTGCCGACCACTGGCCTGTGCCATACTGAGAATCTGCCAGGTCATAAAATGGGGGGGGGGGGGGGAGAGGGCCGCGGGGGAGATGAAAGAAGGGTGTGTTTATGTGTGTGTGTGTGTGTGTGTGTGTGTGTGTGTGTGTGTGCAAAGCCAGACATTGAACAACTTCACATTGAACCCATTTACAATGGAAACTTTCTAGTAGATGCTGGTTGCGAGGAGCTGAGGGGATGGGGGAATGGGAAGTTATTGTTTAATAGATATAGAGTTCTCTTTTTCAAGGTGAAGAGTTCTGAAGGTGGATGGTGGTAATCATTGTACAACAGTTTGAAAGTATTTACTTCCACTGAACTCTGAACTTAAAAAATGATGAGCATGTTTATATATATATATATATATATATATATATATATATATCCACCATAAACATTTTTTAAAAATGAAAAATCAAAACTTTATTTTAATCAACTAAAATAAAAATAGAGTAAATTAGGTCAGTCCAACCAATTTCTTCATATCATGTGATCAAGAAAGGGAAAGTTGGCCACCTACTTTTTAAAAACATTTTCTAGTATTTTGATCCTTTGTGGATACACAATCTGAATGTAAAACCATTACCCAGCTGGTAAATAAAAGAATCAACCAAGCAGATTTAGGACACTGTGAATCTCATCCTGCTCATGAACATTTTATTTTACCCCATTTGTTTTGAAATCTTGTCTTGACTTGCTTCATAAACACCTTATAAAGCCCCTTCCCTGAACCAGGGAAAACACACACACAACAACAACAACAACAGTGAGCAATCTGATTGTTAAGGCCACTGCCTCCATCTAGCTTTGCTGGACGTTCAGCCTAGTGCCTGGATTTATGAGGCTGGGAAGCATTGTTCATTTATCACGGAGAGGCCAAGTGAGTTGGGATCAGCTTCAACAATGCGTCCTGCTATTTGCTATTTAGCCAGGAGCAAGGTTCTCATCCAACACAATGCTTGTGCATGATGCTCAGCTCCTTGCTTGTCTGTGCACATCCCCACATGCAGAGAGGACTTTTATAACCCAAGTGACAACCATGTGTCCTGTGGCTCTGTTCCCACCAGGGACAGGAATGAGACTGCTTAGCTCTCTGAATTTTATCTCCTCGGCTGCTCACTCTCTAAATCTGGACAAAAGATTTGAGTTTGCTTGGAGTCTTCACACAGACAATGTATGCTGGCTACTAAGGAGTTTTCATTAATAAATAAGCATTTTGACTTACCCTCAGGTGGACAGCAAAGTATCCAGGCACTATGAAAATAATTTCACTGGATAAATACGATAAAAGAACATTTCTTCAAGAAAAGGGAAATCAAGCTGAAGAAAATATGGTCAGGAGAGTCACATATAACCTATCCTCTACATTGGATATTCTAGCCTGTGTTTCTGATCATATGCAGAAAGTCAAATTATATAAAGGGGAAGAGATTGTTCCACTTGGAGTGCAAGAAATATTATAAAAATTTTAATTTCAGGTCTAAGATAACTATTGCCTGTCTTCTGCCCTTCTAAAATCTGAGTCTCCTTAGGATTGGGGGGATGGAGGGTGAGGAACCGCTGATTTATAAGAAGGCAGTGTTGCTAAAAGCACCTGCCTAAGAAGCGGCCATCACTTTGAGTCCAAATACTTATCCCAGCAAAAGAAGCTGATGGAAAGAACCAGGCACTGGAAACTTAGTTCTTCATACATCAGCAGGGAAACGCTGATCACCACTGTAAGAGGAGGCCTCCATATGGAAAGTTTACCCCTAGCAACCTCACTGTTGGGATTGGAGCAAAGAGCAGCCTTTCAACTCAAAACCCATATTACTTTCCTATCCACCTTGTGACACGTTACTATAAACTTGGTTTAAAACCACACACATTTGTCATCACATAGTTCTGAAGTTCAGACGCTAAAATAGGTTTCACGTGACTAAAATTAAAGTTTTGGTAGAGTTATGTGCCCTCGGAAGACTCTAGGGAAAAACCTGTTTTCTCATCTTTTCCAGCTTCTAGAAGTTGCCTTCAATCTTTGACTCACAGCCCCTTCCAGTGATCTCAGAGTTCTGACACCTACTTCCATTGTCACATCTCCTTTTCTGCCTCTCCTGCCTCCCTCCTTTTCCTGTGATTACACTAGGCTCACATCATGGGATTCTTAACCACATCTTTACAATTTCTCTTTTTCTGTAAGGAAAAACATTTACAATATTAATGGTTAAGACTTGGACATCCCTGGTGGCTATTGTTCTGCTTAACACAATAGCCTTTTCCACTTTCAACCCACTAACTTTTGGCCATTTCTATACTTAAGTATTCATTCTCCACTCATTTCAAATGAGCAGGTGAGCCTTCTTTTACTCCAAAATATTATTTGTAACTCTCTACTCCTTTATAAAATTAAGAGCTTCTTAGAAAAGCAGATGCTGTATAGTACTTATTATTGTATTCCTCACAGCCCTAAGCACAACGAGAGAGAAAAGGTTGGTAAAGTGGATTTATTGAATATTACACACTGCTCATCAAAAATAACACTAAGCAGGGGGGCAAAATTCTCAATGCCTCCCATCTATTCAGTAAAGAACTTAAATGGGATTATTTATTTATTTATTTGCTTCTAGCCATGTCTAAGTAACAAGAATCTAAATTATCTTTCTTTCCAAAACAACTAAAAAACTGGACACAATATATAGCACAATGGTTATGAACATTTGAACAGCAAACAGTGAAAGACAGTGAGTCCTGGGAGTTGGGAAACAAATACAGAGAGCCCTACACTTGCCCTGGTTTGCTGTCAGGAGAGAATTTTTGGCCATGACATGGAACATGGAAACACAGGCAGTCCTATATATTTCTTTTTTAAATAAATTTTTGTTGAAATCTCTTGCCCATTGTTTCATTGGGTTATTTCTTCCCTTATTATCAAGTTATAAGTTTTCTTTATGTATTCTGAATACAAGTAAAATATAATTATTGTAAATATTTCCTCCTCTTCTGTAGCCTTTTTATTATTTTCATAATGATGGTTTTTTAAGTCCTCACCAGAATGTATGTTTTTATTGATTTGAGAAAGAGGATGATAGAGAGGGGAGATGTGGTATATAATGTGGATTTTGTAATCAAAGGAAGCATGTTGATTTCAAGAGACATATCAAAAGTGCTTTATTCAAAGTAATGTCCATTGCTAGCTACACATTTCCCCCACCTTTCAGGTAATTTGTGGATACCGTCCCAATAGAACTTTTCTTGTTTTAAGGCAGACCATTCAGAGACCCAATTTTCCACTTCTTCGTATGTTTTGAAGTGCTGCTCAGAAAGTGCATGTGCCATCGATCGGAACAAGTGGTGATCTGAGAGAGCAAGGTCTGGTGAATATAGTGGGTGGGTTAGTACTTCCCAGGCAAGATCTTTTAATGTGTCTTTAATTGGTTTTGAAATGTGTAATGGTGCGCCATCGTGAAGCAAAATTACTTTGCTGTGTCTTTTAGAACATTCTGGTCGTTTTACGATCAAAGCATGGTTCAGATTGACCTGGACGTTCTTTGTCTTTCATATAGAAATCATCACTTTTAAAGTGTTTAAACCAGTGTTCACAATTATCTTGAGATGGAGCATGCTCACCATAAGCTTCTTGAAGTATACGGTAACTTTCAGTAGCACTTTTCTTTAAAGTAAATTAATGAATTAAAACTTCTCGCAAATGCTCTTTTTTATACAAAATTCTACATTTTTAAGCATAAAAATATCTATGATATTAATACCTTCAGAAAATTTGACATATGAAGTTTTGAAGCTTGTTGTCAATACAACAAAATTGCATACATATCAAATTGCATATATATCAACATATGTGTATCTCCATTTATTGAAAAAAAAATCCGCATTATTAACTGGTACACCAAGGGAGTGGGGGGCGGGGAGAGAGAGAGAATAAAGTATCTATTTCTAATTATCTAAAAACCCCTTATAGCTCAACTACATTTGGAATATTTTATTTTCCTGGCCCGGCCCAGTTCTCCCATTATAGCCTCTAGTTCATATTTGTCAGTAGAAAAAGAAATTTTAATTAAATACATCTTCATTTTGGAGTCTTTAAGACAAAACTTCAGCAGTTAGGATCCTGACTGCTATTTCAAACCTAAATACAAATTGGATGCTTCTTTCTTTTGTGTCTTCTTCTCTTTGGGTTTGCAGATCAGCCAGTGTGACATGAGAAACACCATGGGCCAAGCTTCTATCATGAGATCAGGAAGAATCAGTGTCTCTCCAGTAAAAACAGAGTAACGTGCTTTCAAATCTCACAGCTTCCAGCCAGCTCTGATGTTTTCATTTGGTTCGTGAAACAGTCCAACCTGACTCTCTCGTGTTGTGTAACAGCCTTTGTTTCTGCCCAGACAGCACACATACACCCTCTCCACACCCCGACCTTAAAACACACACACTCATAAAAAATAAGTACCAGTAGCTGGTTTCTTGCATTGGGGAGCTATACCTGATTTCACAGTAAGAAAAGATATCTGATCTTTTTAACTCCCTTTGTTTTCTCTTCAAGTTTTACAGCCCCTTTTATCTGTAAATTAAAAAAAATGTACATATATTTTCCAAATGTGCTGCATAATACAACTTCATACATCCAGAAAGCTGACAGCTGCCCTCTGAGGTGTAGCCTGGCAGCCTAAAATCCAGAGATCAATCATTTAGATATAGTGATGCCATGCTATTGCTCCCGGTATGTATTGCGGCACCCAGGAACCACTTATTTGAGATATGCCATCATAACTCTGATAGATTAAAGCACCACATCCAGGAAACAATCGTGCAGGGGGGAAAATGCTATCATAGATCTGCCGTGTTACAGCCCAGAACCCAGCAGCCAAGCGGCAAGTCTGTGCTGAATCGGAGCTTCCAGAAACCTGTGAAGCAGCAGGATGACAGTTCTGTTCTTCAACAGCCCATTATGAACTAATTAGCATACATGAATTGCAGATTTGAGGCATTAAAGTGATGTACAAATCATTAATTTTTTGTCAAATCCATGTCATTCTTGTGTATGCCTTTCTATGTTAATGTTCCATGACAGTGAAAAGAGGTACAATCTTCAGTGTGTAAAGAGGAGAGACTTGGTGTAGCTGATCTAATGAGATCTATTTAAACATATGTATTTTTTGGCTTTGAATATATCTGCTTGGGAGAGAAAAAATGCTACACGTGTCCCATTAGGGTTAATTGTGAAAGGATGTTAATATATTCAAAACCCCAGGGGTAGTTCTACATGTTGTCTGGGTGAAACAAGGGATATAAGACCAACGTCACATCTGAGCTTTCTTTTTAAGAAGTCCCCTTCTGATGAATAAAAAGAGCCATAAATTCTTTCTCACTGACTGTGGAAGGTGGAACTGGTTAGAGGGAAAGTTGAGCTTTTAGGTGTGTGAGGCCTCTGATGGAACAGATCTATCCTGGCTAACCTAGTGCCAAAGTGGATTCATAAAGATGTACAATACAACACAATGAAAAATGGCAAACAACATCAAAGCTGATTTTTTTCCTACTGAAAAGGGGCTTCTAAATATTAATTTGTGGTTTTCTGTGTTGTTTCTGTCTATTTAATTACTAAAGCTATTTGTGCTTAAAGAAATGCTTGGTGTTTCCTTTGGATTTCTTTTTCCTTATTACAGTGGTGTCACGATGCTTAATTTGGTAGCCTGTAATAGTTTCCATGGCAACAGAGTCTAATGTTACATTAAAATATGTGTGTGGTATATGTTTGTGTGTATTATAAACATACACCTCAGGTGATGATGACTTCATTTCAAAAGCACATCTCAGAAGACTTAGCTCTCCAGGAAACCCTAACTACAACTGCAGATACACTTTGTGGTATGTTTAAAGATATGGTCACAAACTTGGTTCCCTTTCTCCCTGGGGAAAAGTGGAAGTTCTGAGGAAGGGGAGATGTTTGCCTGCTCTCTTCTTGTAAGTTCTCTTCTGCCTGAGAGAGAAGTCATCCATGCCCAGGGTCCCACTCTACGGCCCTTTTTCTTCTCCCCACTCCCTTCCCCTCTAATATTTCAGTCACACAAAATCCAAAGAAAATGAAAACCATGGACAAACTTCAGGGGGAGATGTTTTTCCAAAGGAAATTATAGCATTTAGATGGAGGGATTGCCTTGGGAAAGGGATGGGAAAGGGTGCGATAACTTATTCCATTTGTGTTCATGAGAGAGAAGAATTTATAATAAAGTAAAACATATAGATATGTATTACTGCCACTTCAGTTAAGCATTTCCCATACCTCTCAGTAAATATTTAGGTAAATATTATATTATTCATTTTAGAGATAAAGAATTTGAGGCTTAGAGTGGGTGAGTGAAATTTGTCACGAAAGATTTGCCAGTCTGTGTTCTTCATACAATGTCATCTTGTTGCCCTAAGGTCTTCTTTAGTGCAAGGTACCAGAGCCATAAACCCACCCCTTCCAGATTAATTAACATCAGGCTTACTCACCCATAGAGGGGAAGCTGGGGCAATGATAATGATATGGAGATAACCTTGGCAATTAACAGAATAAGCTGATGAAAGGGGACACTAGCATGGCCATTATTATCAGTAGGTGTTATTTAAAGCTTCATGTAACAACAAAACAACCATAGTGGCTTCACTAAATAGGATGTATTATTTGTAAAACATCACGAGTCCGGAGATGGCAAAATTATGTTGGTATGGAGGTTCAGAGACTCAGGTGGTAAGCAGCTGCCTATCTTTCCACTGTTGTGCCACCCTCAGTATGAGGCTCATAAAATGTCTGCAGTCCCCCTGAACATCACAACTGCATTCTAGACTGAAAGAAAAGGCAAAGGAATAGACCATTTGGGATCCCTCTCTGTAGGGAAAAATCACAATTTCAATATCGCAGGCCACATAGTGGACTTTGACTCAAATGGTTTCCTTGGTATTAACCAGCGAAGTGTCAAGTGACCTCTGGGAACCGCAAAATACAAAAGGCTTCACAAATACGTGTGCTGTCTTTGTGCAAGTGTTGTGCTAATCTTCTCTGAGTGATTCCAATGTTTGTACATTTGCTGCCATGTCATCTTACTCATGGCATGGTCCCAGGATGTCCATATCTGTGTTGTTTCTTATGGGCAACTACCAAAGGGTTTGACCATGGCCCCACTGAAGAAAGTTACTGAAAAAAGTATAGATCAGGAGTCCCCTGGAGGTTGCTAGAAAAATCTTAATTGCTTCAGGAACTTGGGAGCAAAGAACAGGCAATAGTCAAACTCAACCATAGAGTCTGAGGGGACTGCTAACCCCAGAGAGCCATGTGCATGTGTTGAATCCTACTGCATTTCTCCGGGTCTGTAGTGTGGAGATCTACAAGTTTATTGTCCTCTCATTGCCTACAAGCACCTGGGTGACATTAAGAAAATCTGGGATGGGACTAAAGAGAGATCAATGTTGAGTAAGGCATAATATTACAATGGTTATTTTGTGGGTAATGGTAACCACCAGTAATTAGAGATGAATAAGAAATAACAACCTCTTCACCAGTTTATATTGAAAGTAAATCTCTGATGAGATTTGGCCACATATAAAGATGCCTAGTAAACATTTATTAGGAAGCAGACACAAAACAACTCATATAACCTATTCTAATAAGTCTGATGAAATTCTAGCTCTTAGTCTTTAGGTATTCTAACTACACCAGTGTGTGCAATGTTCACTTGAGGCAGGCAGGATTCAGTTAACTTTACAGTACATATTAGGCCATTTGGGGACCAAGTAAATGGCCAGACACTGAGCAATCTAGAAAACAATATCCCTAATGATACAGGCCGTATGGTTTTCTAACTTATTCTATTTATGCAAGCATGGTGGAAATCTCTAGAATATTTTATACAATCCACAAGTATTTATATCACTATTTTCATATCCACTTTTAATTTTCCTAAATACCAACTGACAAGTCATTAATTGAAACCCCTTTTTAACATGCATTATGCTGATTAAGAATACTCTGGTGCTGTTGGAACATTAAGATGGCTAAAATCACCTTCATCTTGCTAGGAACAACCTCTCCAGGGGGGTGGCTATCTGATTTGAAGGCTAGCTAATGACATGTAGACTGTAAATTTTTGGTTAGGGCAAGTGCTCACACTAATGTTATAGCTTAAGTTACCTGACATATACACAACTTAAGGAGGAAAATGTCAACTTGGCATTAATCCTACAAACAGTCCAAATTTGTTGCCTTAAGATGTAACCTTTTGGGCATCCAAATTGGAAAAGAAGAAGTAAAGTTATCCTTATTTGCAGATGACATGATATTGTACATAAAGAACCCAAAAGACTCCATTAAGAAACTAATTGACTTAATAAATGAATTTGGCAATGTAGCAGGATACAAAATTAACGCCAAGAAATCCATGGCATTTCTATACACCAACAGTGAAACTACAGAAACAGAGACTAAAAAAGCAATTCCATTTACCATCGCACCAAAAAAATTAAGATACCTAGGAATAAATTTAACTAAGGAAGTAAAGGATCTATATGCAGAGAATTACACGACATTGAAAAAAGAGATAGAGGATGATGTAAGGAGATGGAAGAACATACCATGTTCATGGATTGGTAGAATCAACATCATCAAAATGTCCATACTTCCTAAAGCAATCTATAGGTTCAATGCACTCCCCATTAAAATACCAAGGGCATATTTCACTGACCTAGAAAGAACTCTCCAACAGTTCATTTGGAACAATAAAAGACCCCGAATAGCCACAGCAATCCTGAGAAAGAAGGGTAAAGTAGGAGGGATCTCAATACCGGACTTCAAACTGTATTACAAAGCCACTGTTCTCAAAACAGCCTGGTACTGGCACAAGAACAGACATATAGATCAATGGAATAGAATCGAGAACCCAGATATCAACCCAAATCAATATGCTCAATTAATATTTGACAAAGGAGGAAAGAATATACAATGGAGTCAAGACAGTTTCTTCAATAAATGGTGTTGGGAAAATTGGGTAGACACATGCAAAAGAATGAAACTAGATCACCACCTTACACCATACACAAAAATAAACTCAAAATGGATACAGGACTTAAACATCAGACGGGAAACCATAAAAATACTAGAAGCATCCTCAGGCAGCAAAATCTCAGACGTATGCCAAAAGAACTTCTTCACTGATACTGCCCCTAGGGCAATGGAAGCTAAAGAGAAAATAAACAAATGGGACTACATCAAAATAAAAAGCTTTTTTACAGCAACAGAAACCATCAACAAAACAACAAGAAAGCCCACGGTGTGGGAGAACATATTTGCAAATAACACCACTGATAAAGGTTTAATCTCTAACATCTACAGACAGCTGATACAACTAAATAAAAGGAAGATGAATGATCCAATTAAGAAATGGGCAAGGGACCTAAATAGAATATTTTCAAAAGAAGACAGAAGGAAGGCCAAAAGGCACATGAAAACATGCTCAAAGTCACTAATTATACGAGAGATGCAAATCAAAACAACAAAGCGGTACCATCTCACACCTGTCAGAATGGCCAACATCAACAAATCGACAAACGACAAGTGTTGGCGAGGTTGCGGAGAAAAAGGAACCCTCGTGCACTGCTGGTGGGAATGCAGACTGGTGCAACCACTGTGGAGAACAGTGTGGAGTTTCCTCAAAAAACTGAAAATGGAACTCCCATTTGACCCAGTAATCCCACTCCTAGGAATATATCCCAAGAAACTAGAAACACCAATCAGAAAGGATATATGCACCCCTATGTTCATAGCAGCACAATCTACAATAGCCAGAATTTGGAAACAGCCTAGGTGCCCGTCAGCAGATGATTGGATCCAAAAACTATGGTACATCTACACAATGGAATACTATGCTGCCATAAAGAAGAAGGAATTCTCATCATTTGCAGCAACCTGGATGGAATTGGAGAACATCATGCTGAGTGAAATAAGCCAATCAATGAAAGAGAAACACCACATGACCTCACTCATTTGTGGATAATAAAGAGCATTATAAACTGATGAACCAAAAGATAGATATAGAGACAGTAAAGCAACAAGCAGATTGTCAAATTACAGCGGGGAGGGGAGGAGGATCTGGGGGAGATAATAGATCAACCGAAGGACTTGTATACATGCATATAAGTACAACCAATGGACATAAAACTATGGGGAGGGAGGGGATATGGGGGAGGGAGGGAGGGGGGCAAAAAAAATCATTAAAATATGTAAAAAAAAAAAAAAAAAGATGTAACCTTTTGTAAGTTAGCCTTATTAATATCATCAAACATTTTCCTACTTAAAATGAAAATAGAAATTGTAGTTGCTAATATTTATCTTGGAATAGCATGCAAATAGGGTAAGGCAACATTAAAAAGCAGAACATCAAATTATGAAAGCTTGGATTTATGAGATAATCAAATGTAAAATAACAAATAGTTATTAGAAAATTAAGATAAAATACAATAAATGTTGACTGTGAAGTTCAAAGCAAACATTGTCTTATTATCATCTCTCCTCTATTTTGACCTGCAATGTGTGTATTTTGAAGGCCAGCTCTGATTTTACAGCCACTTATGTTCATCTTTGATAATTTATTTTTTTGTTAATATGTATCCACTCTATAATGTCTAATTTCTTTTTTACGTGGGAAAACAAAGCTCCCAAATATGGTCACAAGCCAATGATCATATTTGGGAACTCTTTGTTCCCAATTTCTCCTGTGGGGGTTCAATGATTATCTGAAGAAATAAGGTCTATACTACCATCCCTTACACAGAGGAGAGACCTTCTGATTCATCCATTTGCTTTATAGCTCTAATTGAACGTGGTTAGTGCTCTTTGGCTATTCTTCTGAAGGAAGGTAAGAACTCTTTTGTTTGCTCACTCCTTGTATCGAGAAGATCTCATTTTACTGGAGAGTGTGGTTCAGAGTGAGTGCAATGATGGAAGCCAAAGCTGTGATGAAATTGTTGGATTTCTTGAGGGAGTGATAAGGGATGCATAGAATTAATTTTTTACCTAAAGAAACTGGTATTCCACTCTTCTCCCCTCCAAAAAACAACAATGATATATTGATATTTCTCCTTTTCTTCACTGTGAAGCAAAGATAATTTTTAGCCTCCTTCATAGAAATGACAAAATAAAAGCTCCTGTAAAATGTTTAGTTAGACGCTAAATGCTAAATCAATTCTTAATGATAATCTACTGAAGTCTTTATTGCTTGATCTTCTGGGAATTAAAAATCACTGGGTCTTCCTTGAAACTCTCCACTGGGAATAGCATATGGCTCCTACATTCTGTGCAATTAAACTTCCCGGAAAGGAGGAGTCTGGGAAATTATAGACCACTGAGTTGATAGATTAAAACACAAACAACTAATAGATAAATGGGTTAAATGGTTAAGTGGTGATCCATCTGAGGATTGGCCCTTTCTCTCTTAAACCCAGTATCAAAGGATGAAGGCCATACTAAGGAGTTCAAACATACTCTAAGCTTGAAACAGCTTTGGAAAAACCAAGCTGGTTTAACTGATATAATTATTGTGAATTCATTGAAGTCTGAACAGCAAAGTATTTAAAGCTCTGTCAGGAAACATTAAATCTCCCTCTGATACTAGGAATGAAAAAAGGTAAGACAGCTCATTTTTTTTACATTAAAGCAGGATTGGGCCTGATTAGTCTTTGAAATATTTCTCCCCAATTTTCGGCAGCATTAGATTTTGGCTAGTGAAATATAAATGAACATCAATTGTATATGACAACTGCTGATCCAAAGCACTTAAAATTCCCCGAGTGTCCTTTTTCTCTCTTAGCCTGGCTGCCAGAGTCTCCTCATAAAAGCAGCTCAGTGGAGGAGGCGCTGGCTGAGCTGTGAAGGGTTAGAGAGATAGCCCTTTGTTTTGTGAGCACATGAATCACTATCAGGGCCATTACAAGATTTCCAGCCAGGTCACAGCACTCTGAGCCATTCTGCATTTTGCTCAGAGTCCTGGGAGCTCAGAGACTTGCTGCCTCTTTGTTTCAGTGAAAATCAAACCTACTTCGGCCACCACCTCCTCCTGCTTCCGCTTGAAACCAAAGAGCTGAAGAGAACAATATAAGCATCCATCGTTAAGGCTCTGATAATAAAGATGAGCAATTTGCCTAGTAAATATTTTTGCTTATGATTTAGAAAACAAATCAAGGCTAAACTATATGAGCTATTTTTCAGTTTGTAATCATGGATAGTCCTTGGCCATCATAATAGGTTCTTTGGAGCAACTTCAAAGGCCAAATAAACAGTTCGTTATACACACACTAATTTAAGAGATGAAGTTGATTTGGCTTTTTGGAATCGAGGTCCTTATCTTTCCATTAGTGCAGTTTAAAAATATGGTAACAGGATTCACGTAAGATTCCAAGCTCTTCTCTCCAACTCTCTCCCTCCCCCCACCTAGACTTGATTTCCAGATCTTATCTACAAGATCTATTAGAACAAAGAATGGACTAATTAGGCAACTAACCCCAAGACTATGCTGTTAGCCTTGGGGGACTTGTTTTATTCCATTAATTCGAGAGCAGTTACTTTATCTCAGTGGTAATTGGTGTGTGAAGTATTTCTCTACCCACTTATATGGCAGGAGATACCATCATTTACTCTAATTTGAACCCAGTTTTATACCATGGTTTCTGGCTCATCCCACATTTTTCTGTGTTACTAATCTTGGAATTAAAGTAATTTGGAAGACTGCTCCGTCTTTATCTATTACTCATGCAAATGTTTTGTGTTTAGCTAAGGCTGTAGCTGATAGAACTAAACTGCTTAGCAGATTTTGGATTGATCCTGCTCTCCTCAGCCCAGTCTGCTCTTTGCTATTTGAATTGAGCACAAAAGGTCACAGTGAATCAATCAGGGCCTAGGTTTGCAAAAATGAATAGAAGGTGGTCAGTCATGGTAGCTCCCTTTTGTGAGAAGGTTATTAAAGTTCACTGGAAAACAATTTCCCCAATCTCACATTTATAATTGAATACCGCTGCTGTGAGGTTTCAATGAGATGAAGCATGTGAAAGTGCTTCATAAACTCTAAAAATAAAGTCTGAAAGGACCTGTGTAGTTATTAACTGTGCTTCATGCTAAAGAATGGGATTATGGGGGAAGTGCCACTGTCTCATTTACACCCTTCTCTAATGTTTGAATTTTTAAAGCTACAAACATGTGTGACTTACAAAATCAGCAATATTTATAAGAATCGTTCTTTTTTATAAGTGTTTTCCACAGGAAAGGATATAAAAATAGGCAACGCTTTGCCATTAACACTCACTGTGCTCTGGACTTCAAATGACTAAAACAGGGGTAATAATTAATAGCGTTTCAAGGAAAAAAATCAGATATCATAAATATAGTCAAGATTAGGAAAAATGAAGCTATATTTTTCCAGTATCATCACATATTCTGTAGGTATGATTTGAAGATTATTATTTTTTTTAATTTGAAATGTGATCTTATTTTGCTTTTAGATTTGGGTCAAATCAACATAATCATGAATATTTAGGAACCTTATTTGAGAATTGAACATTAGGCCATCTTTGGTCACCAAAAGGATTGTCCCATGTGAGATTCTGTATAAATAAGATCAGGACAAATATAGAAGCTGAGATCCCAAACACACTGGGAGAAGGTGGGAGAAAGGTACCTGAGAGGAGCCCTTTATGAAGGGGACAAGCACCCACCTCTAATCCCATCTTTAAGAAATCCTTACCTTGTCTTGGCCAGTTTGACTCAGTGGATAGAGCGTTGGCCTTTGGACTCAGGGATCCCAGGTTTGATTCCAGTCAAGGGCATATACCTTGGTTGTGGGCACATCCCAGGTGAGGAGTGTGTGCAGGAGGCAGCTGATTGATGTTTCTCTCTTATCAATGTTTCTGGCTCTCTATCCCTCTCCCTTCCTTTCTGTAAAAAACCAATAAAATATATATTTTCTTAAAATACTTTATTTATTTATTTATTTATTTATTATTTCTTTATTTAAGAAAGCAATCCTTACCTTGCTGTTCCCTTCCTCTTCGATATTCTCATTCTGGCCTCCAGACAGCCAAGCCTCTTTCAGACTTCTGAGTCAGAAGACTGGCGTTCTAATTCTAGCTATGCAGAATTATGAGCTGTTTGAGGCTGGGTCCATGCTTGAAAGTTTATTGAGTCCCCTCTCCTAAACAGAGACCTCTGAGGATTAAATGAGACTGATAACAAAAGCACTCCAGAAAGTGCACACACACACACCACCACCCCCCCCCCAGCAAAAATAATGGAACATTATTTATTTACTTTCCATACTAGCTTGTCTGTGTCAACATTTATGCAACTGGCATTCCATTGCCCCAGGACCTTGTTTTCTGTAGTTAATCTCATGAACTCTGCTCAAGTGTTAGGAGGTGCTAATGAGTTGACTTGGTACCCTTCTCAGGTAATACATTTACATTTGAAAAGAACTAAAAGAAGTTTCTCCTACTTAGCTTGGGAAGAGGAGGAGATGGTGGAAAAAGTGCCTTCCTCATTTGCCAGACACTCTGATGAAGCTCCATATTTATTGTTTTTAAAACCCACACAACAAACCTATGCAGTGTGTCCACGTGCAAGATTTCATAACAAGCATTGGCTACCTATAAGTGGATCCATTCATCAGGGGAATATTAAGGTTATAATGTGATCAAAACAGAAACAAGCATCATTGTTTGGAACTTTCATCAACTGCATTATTTGGTGCTTTGTTAATTTTAAGGATGGATCATCAGGATTATAAGAATGTGTATGCAGCCCAAGGCTAATGATAGTGGTGGAGCAGACAAGAAAAGTACTTTCCCTCTCTCTCCTTCTTTATGTTAAAAAAAAGAAAAAATGAAAATAGAATAGAGTATGTATAGTGAACCTCCATATGGCAACATTTATGGAGATTTCCCCTCACTGGTTTCCTCTACCACCCCTCTTTTTTCTAAAATATATTAAAACAAATTAATGATGTATTATTTCAGCCCTACAAAATAATGATGAAAAATTATCATTTTTTTCCTTAAAGAAGACATTGCCTTCATTGACCAGGGTTTTCCGAATACTCTGAAATACAGCTTATACAGGGAACTTGGGTCCCCTTAACTTTCTCCTTAATTGCCATGGTTACAGGTTGTATACTGGTTACCTTCATGGTAACCAAGGTGTATGTGTGTTTTGTTTTGATTTTGCTTTCATTGCGGAGACCAGACCTCTTTGTGTGAGGACTCTTGGCTTTTTTAATGAATTTGGTGTGGTAGCAGATGTGTTGGTGCTCTGCCCATACCATCCCAACACTCACCATTCCTGAACATAAAGATGCAAACACCTGCAACTCTCTCTTCAATTGAGAGACTTATTTCATCTTAGTATCAGGGCAGGTAGGAGCGCCAGAAAACTGACATGCTGGGAGTATTAACCAGCCAGTGATGCAGGAGGACAAGTCCAGCTATAGTGTTTCTCAGGGGTCCCAGCAGAATAGAGCCCCAGATGTCCTCCACAGTAACCTGCTTATTAGCATGCCTCATATTGGTTTTCTACTCTTTCTTGTCTTGCTTTTCCATCCCTGGCCTCTCTCCCCTGGAACTTTCCCCATAAACCACATGGGCACAAATCCTTCTCAGGGTTTGCTTCTGGGGAGACCCGGAGTAAGAAAGTTGATACCAGGAGTAGTTCTAGGAAGCAGACACTCAGAATGGGACACTAATGAGACAGATGGGATAGCCCCCATTACTGGTAAGTGAGACAATGCTTACCTCTGGCATTGCATAGCATCACAGTGTCTTGGGTTTCACCTATGGTGTATTGAGAAGGGAAACCTGTGGAAGGGTCTGTATTGGCTTATGCAAAAGTCCAATGCTTAAAAGATATGGGCACAGGAAGTTATGAGGATTTGGAGAATTAGTTTGCTGTGTTAGCATCCACAGAAAAGAAGAAAAAAGACTCAGGTCAGAAATCTATCAAGTTGGGGCATGGTATGAATACTAGAATGCTTCAGTGGCAGTTTAAAGAGACCCACATCTCCTGCATCAGAGAGCTATGCTAGTGATCATATCCAAGATCTAAATGTAAGTATGGTGGAATGTCAAAGAGGCTGAATTCACAGCTCCAGTGTCTCCTACAGTGAAGTCAGGACCTGAGACCTAGGGTGAGGACTGTCAATAACCCTCTGCCCCCTGATTCTTCTGTTCCTTGGACCAAGTGGGGTGGGTCTCTCTCCTTGAGGAAGGTACCTTCCATTTTTTAAAGATGATGCAAAACCCTTCTGGAAATGAATGACTTCAAGATGTGTTTGTCCCCCTAGAAACCTCAACCCCTTCCCAACTCCCTTCATTACTCTACACTTGCATTGTCACTGGCACCCCATAACTATAAACCAATTAAAATGAAATTAAGTCAGGAACTCTTTTCCTCAGTCACACTGGCCACATTTCAAGTCCCCAATAACCACATGTAGCTCGTGGTTACCATGGTGGACAGTGCAATTATGCATTCTCATCATTGCAGAAGGGTCTACTGGGCAGGGCTGATTTAGACCAGACTGGCAAATTTCCTTTTAAATGGTCAGATAGCAATTATTTTAGGCTTTGTAGGCCATCTGAAATCATATCCATAGATAGTACATAAACGAATGGGTGTGGCCATGTTTCTTAATTTCACAACAGTTTTAGATGTCCAGCCCATGGGCCCTAGTTTGCTAATCTGTGCTCTGTAACAAACACTAGAGTCAGATCTTAACATGGAGCAAAGAGGAAGCATTGAAAGAAACTCATGCTCTGAATTGAAAGAGAATTATTATTTACCGAAGAGCTTATGAATACTAACATGTCTTAGAACAACATGCCTGGGATTGTAACTTAGAGCTACTCAGAGAATATGAATGTATTCATATTGATGGAGAAGAGTGTATCACTATGAATACTGACATGAGTTAACATCCTAGCAAGGGCTTTTGTTGCCAGCGTTTTGGATTTTGGCCATTCTAATAGGTATGTAGTGGTACCTTGCTGTTGTTTTCATTTGCATTTTCCTGATGACATATGAGGTAAAGCATCTTTTTCATATGTTTATTTACCTTCTGCATATCTCCTTTGGTGAGGTATCTGTTAAGAACTTAGACCCATTTTTTTAAATTGAAGTTTTTTGTTTTCTTATTGTTGAGTTTTAAGAGTTTTTTGTGTATTTTGGATAGCATTCCTTTTTCAGATATGTCTTCCACAAATATTTTCTCCCAGTTTGTGGCCTGTCTTCTCATTCTCTTGAAAGTGTCTTTTGCAGAGCAGAAATTTTTAATTTTAATGCAGTCCAGCTTATCAATAATTTCTTTCATGGGTCATGCCTTTATTGTTTCTAAAAAGTCATCACCAGACCCACATTGCTTAGATTTTCTCCTATGCTATCTTATAGAGAGTTTTATAGTTTTGAGCTTTACATTTAGGCCTGAAATTTATTTGAGTTAATTTTCGTGAAGGGTGCAGGTCTGTGTCTAGATTCTTATTTTTCAGTTATATTATTATTATTATTATTTTTTGCATGTAGATATCCAGTAGCTTTAGCATTATTGGTTGAAAAGACTACCTTTTCTTTGAGGTCATATATTTTTAAAACATAGTGGAACACTGTGAATGTAAATAAGTCTAAATGAAGTAAATTCTAGAGAGAGAGAGAAAGAGAGACAAGGCAGAAATTACATTTACTTTTTACAGCAATTCTGTGAGTAGAGATTATTATTAAACTATTTGCTCAACATCCAAGGTCACACAGCTCAGTTCCCACTAGTCCAGAAGAAATGCAAAAAACAGCCAGAGACCTCTTTTTGCCAAAACAAGTTGAAGCATTTTAGCCCTTATCTATTATAGTATTTTGACAAGGTTAACTAACAATCATCTTGAAATCCTCCCCATTGATTCCTGTAACATCAAATGTTCCCTTCTTTCACTCTGGCTCTTTCTTTCCATCTCATAGTTGTCTGTATTTCCCAGAGATCCAACCACAACATTCTTCTCACCAAAGTCTTCACTGGATGATGGCATTTTTTTTTTTCTACATCAATGGCCAAAACCAATGAAAATGATTCCCCAAATATTTAGAACCAATTCAGGTATTTTTCCTACTTTCCTAAGACCCTAGCAGAATCTCCACCTGAATTATCCCCCAGCAGCTCAACCCCAGCCTGTCCAAAACGGATCCTGTCTTTTGTGTTGTCTATTTTAGAGAATGGACCTTCCTGAAAAGTTCTCAAGACTGCAAGGTGGACATAACCCTACCTCTCTCCCACTCCTGCTTTCAAATAGTCACTAATCATCTAAAATAATCTCTTATATCCATATTCTTAAGTAATCTCTTATATCCACCCTTTCTATCAATTCTCACTGTTAATATCTCATTCCAGATTTTTCTCACTTTCTGTCTACTTATTGAAGCAGTCCCTGAGTTTCTCTCCTGCTCCTAACCTATTCCTCTCCAATCCAGCATCTGTCAGACTGTCGGTATCTTTCTGATGCCCCATTTGCCCATAGGCCACCCTCCCTAAAAGCCTCCCACTGACTTTGGGGAGAAGTGATTTAAGGTGATGTTTAAACCTATTCAGTTAGGTGGTCTCCAATTCTTCTCTCTGAGATCTTTTCCCAAGACTCCCATTTGCATTTTCCTTAGCAAGTCACAGCCTCCTTACCTAAGAAATTCCAGGCATGCTATTGCTGCTTCCTGGGAGTTGGGATGCTTTTCCTTTATGATCTGTTATGTTATTGATTGCACATTATTTTGATTATATGTTTACTTCTGTCATTTCCTGTTGCACTATAGACACCATGGGGACAAGCATGGTTGGCTTTAGCATATTCAGCCTTGCATGGTTTGGTTAGCACTTACTGAATGGGTGAGTGAATGGAGTTCCTGCTCCACTGCTGAGCTCTGTGCTGTGATGATTCTGACTATCTGCCTATTCTGGTTTTGTCTGGGGATTTTTATGTTTTCATGTGATGCTTCAGCTCCTTCCCAGCTCTCTGTGGCCTAGTTTGGTCATACAAATGGTCTAAGTACAAATTCTAAATGGTATTGTACTACCATCCACACCTGACAGCAGGCCTTCTATCTTTGAAGATCTAGACATTGGCCTATAGGTTGTGCTTCTTTATACTCAGCATTCCATCCCCTGTAACCTCCAGGCTCAGGGTTTTGTTTTGTTTTGTTTTCAGCTTGAAGTTTCCTTAATTGAAAGCTGAAAACATCAGGCAGCTTCTGCCCAAAGAGATATCCTGTCACCTATGGTCTGTATTCCCTTGCCACCTAACAGCAATTAACCCTTTTGAGTCCCAACTGCCTAGAAAGGAAACAGCACCAAGAGTGTACTACCGAGAGGGTCCAGGATTATTATGTTCCTTCTTGTGCCAATGTAACAAGCATTCAGTTGGCTCAAGAAAAATGGATGGGGATTTAGATGTACCTACTTTAGATCACAGGGTGAGTTGGCTTATTCCATCCCAGTTATTAATTCCCAACCCCCACGCCAGTCATCCTGGGCCTATTTGCTCTCAGACCCATCTATATTGCAGAGAGCCTAGAGCCCAAAGCTGGAGTCCCTGCTGCCTTCTATTTCATTTAGTAGAGGCATTGGAATAAGATTAGAGGGCGGAGGCAAGGGAAACCAGGGTATTTCCCTGCTCCCTGTCAGCCTCAGAAATGTCTTTGGCAGTTGCTGAGTTTCTTTTTTGACTCCAGATTTCATTGGACAAGCCCATCATTCTTCCAACTTCCACGGAGCTCCACAAACTGTCCTCCCCACTACCCTCCACTGCTAATGAGTTCCTGGTTTCAGCTCACCTCTGGGCTGGTTGTCTGACTGTCTCCTGCTTGATTTTTAGTTCTTCAATTTCCTGTGCAACAAATTACTTTCATTCTCTCTTTTAAAGAATAGAGTGGTTTCTGTTTTCTGGTTTGAATGTTGACTGATATCCTCCACATTTGTGTCTCTGTCATCTTATTACTGTCTGTGGGCTGCCTGAATTAAGGCGCACTGTCTGTCTTGAGTTCCTGCAGCTTTAAGAAGTGGACACTGGCTGATTTCACCTCCCTCCCACCGGCTGAAAATTATCAGACTCCTGGATGGGAAGTCCCTCAGCATCCCACAAAGGCTGTTAGGCAGCAGCATTCCCTGGTTTGAGCTGTGTGGGATGATTCCCCAACAGTCCCAAACATTGTTGCTATCTATGTGACAGCAAAGAAATGTTTTGGCAGAAGCCAGTCTGGGCATCAAAATGCCGAGGCCCATATGTTTCTGCTAACTTCCTGCCAAAATGTTGTTTCAGATATGAAGAGGATAACTTTTTAATCCAGAATGAAAAAGCAACTGTAACCCAGGGACCCATGTTAATCTAAAAGATAAGAGGACAAAAATGAGTTTAAAATATAATAACAATGATAACAGGTAGCGATTGAAATTAGGGAATTAAAAAGGTTAAAGTCTAGTGGTGAAGAAATGTACTGTGCATCATCCTCACTTGTTACCTCAGGGATTCACTCATGCACAGATGGACTCTTAAAATGAAACTAAAGACAAGCATCTCCATGCAATTCTACCTCCTCCTGCAGACTCAGCCAACACTAGCTCACCTTCTGGTCTCCTGATGTCTCCAAGTAAATGTCCCCTCTAGCATTGTGCTCACCAAACCTACCCTTCTTTCAGGTTAGAACTCGACTCTCAGCTTTGCTTGCTATCTTGATGGTGGCCACCTTTTCAGCTTGAGTGAAACGTCCCCTATATTCCTTAAGACAAAGATGAAAGAGGATTGTCTCACACCCACAGCACTTGGTGTCAGCTAAAACCTAAGCATTTATGAAATGAAGCCACTGAGATTTTAGGATGTATTTGTAAATGTGTCATAACTTAGTCTATACTGACTAATATCCTCCCCCTTTCTTTCAGTGAATATTAGTAATATGAGGAATTTTGAGATTGTTCTTAAGTCTAGGGAAAAAAAATAGCTATGTAGCGTTGCTTTAAGCAAATCTGGAATGAAGGAAGGCAGAGTCCTTTTTTTATTCATAATAGAAATTATGTATAAGATGGAATAAGATTTCAGAATTTCATGAGATGACATTTTATATAACCTGAAAATTAAGTCTAAAGATCTAAGTATTTCCAAACAATTTTTAGAGAAAAGCAATTTTGCAAAAGGGTATACTCTGCCATTGCTGATGGTATTGGTTCAGCCACTCTATTAGATCTCTCTTGCCTCCTCAATATAAGGTGGGCTTTTCTCACACTTAAAGACATCATTTAAAGGCGCAGTTGGTAGCTTGGGGACTGTAAAAGCAGTAATACAATCAAGCTTCAGGGAGGCTCTACCTGGGAACTGGAGACTTTAGACACATGGGCAAGGCTCTCCCTCTTAATCTCACTTTTTAAAATATATTTTTTATTGACTTCAGAGAGGAAGGGTAAGGGAGAGAGAGAGAGAGAAACATCAATGATGAGAGAGAATCACTGATTAGCTGTCTCCTGCACCTCACCTACTGGGGATTGAGCCCATAATCTAAGTACGTGCCCTTGACTAGAATCAAACCCTGGATTCTTCAGTCCACAGGCCAATGTTCTATCCATTGAACCAAACCAGCTAGGGCTTAATCTCATTTTTATCTCTTTATTTTTTACTTCTGTATTAGTTTTCCTTTTTCTATAGACCAGCTTTCTT